>NC_081566.1:58270399-58516464 GCF_022355385.1 Mustela nigripes
AGAGCCTCTGCCTTCGGCTCAGGTCGTGATCCCAGGGTCCTGGGATCGAGCCCCGCATCGGGCTCTCTGCTCAGCAGGTAGCCTGCTTCTCCCTCTCTCTCTGCCTGCCTCTCTGCCTACTTGTGATCTCTGTCTGTCAAATAAATAAATAAAATCTTAAAAAAAAAAAAAAAAAAGGAGAAGCCTTTCAAACAAAAAGACGGGACAAAGTAGAAAATACGTTCGAAACGCTGGGAGCAAATACAAAGCTAAATTACCACGCAAAGGTGAAGGTAAGGGCGCCTGGTCGGTTCAGTCAGTAGAGCATGTGGTTCTTCATCTTGGGGTTTTAAGTTCAAGCCCCGCATTGGGTGCAGAGATTATCTAAGAATAAAATCTTTTAAAAAAATTTTTTTAGATGAAGGTGAAATAAAGACATCTGTGACAAAGCAAAGACCACGGACACCCTCTGTGAGGGGACTGCATCAAGAATGTCCTGTAGGGGGCGCCTTGGTGGCTCAGTGGGTTAAGCCTCTGCCTTTGACTCAGGTGCCGATCTCAGGGTCCTGGGATCAAGTTCCCTATTGGGCTCTCCGCTCAGCAGGGACCCTGCTTCCCCACCCCCTCCTCTCTGCCTGCCTCTCAGCCTACTTGTGATCTCTCTCTGTCAAATAAATAAAAATAAAATCTTAAAAAAAAAAAAAAAAAAAAAAAAGAACGTACTGTAGGAAGAAAACTGAATCCGGTACAAAGACTAATGCAAAATGACCTAGGAAGTAAAGGCAGTAGCAAAATTCTGGGTAAATCAAACAAGAACTGACAGCATCCAGCAGTAACAATTTTTGAAAACCAGTAATGACAATGAACTTAAGGGATATAAAAGAGCAAGGTGGAACTAAAATGCTTGAGCAACATGAACGTGTAGGATGGACAGTGTGAGGAGAGCTGGGGCTTTCTAAAGCTCTTGGGTTGTTCGGGAGGAGGTGAGGGATTCTGTCAAGCCCGGTGTGCTAATGCTTGTACATTAATTTTAAAAGATAACCACAAAAGAAAAATATGTGTAATTTCCAAACCTGTAGAGAGGATACAAGTGAATATAGAAATCTCGAGAACTTCTGGTTAAACACAGTAGATAAAACCATTGTTCTATCTCTGCTTCCTCCTGAAAACACTCTAAAGATAATATTGCCACAGGGAGCTCCACAAGACAAAAGACCGGTATACAAAAATCATGTGCATTTCCATATGCTAGCTACAACATCGGAACTTGGAATTCTAAAAAAAAAAAAACACTATTTACCATGCATCAAAAAATACAAGATACATAAAAACAAATCTGACAAAAGATGCACAAGATCCGTAAGCTGAAAACAACAAAACATTACAGAGACAAATCAAAGAAGACCAAGGAAAATGGAGCGGCAGACTTTGTTCTGGGGTCAAAAGACACAACATTGTTAAGATGACAACTGTCCCCAAACTAGCCTGTGGATTCAACACCGTCCCAAGTATAGCCTCCGCAGGGCAGTTTCTGAAAACTGACAAGCTGATTCTAAAATGCATATAGAGATGCAAAGGACCTATAATAGCCAAAACTACGTTGAAAACGAAGAACAAAGTTAGAGGGCAAATGCTCCCTGATTTCAAGACTTACGATAAAGCTGCAGTAATCAAGAAAGTGTGGACGCCAAAATAGACAAAAAGACCAGCGGAGCAGAGTCCAGGAACAGGCCCACGAATGCCAACAGCTGACCCTTCAGAAAGGTGCAAAGCCAATTCAAAGATCAAAGTCACAATGCTGCTGGAACGAAAGGATATCGCATGCAAAATACTGCACTTCTACCTACAGCCCACACCATGAAGAAAAATTACGGGAAATGGATGACAGACCACTTTGGCCGGAGGGAAAGAAATGAACACTTGTCTTCCTGCTTGCGGCCGGGTCACGGGCGCTGTCCCGGAGCCACGGTCTCTGAGTGGCTGCTACAGGCTTTGACCCCAGGAAACCCCCCCTCACGGTCTTCATCTGCTCTACCCTCCTTTCTGGCTCTGCACGGACAGCTTATCTTCCTCGCCAACACTTGGCCTGAGTCAAAGTTGATCATTTCTAAGTAGCGCTTTGGCCTTGTTACACTTTGCACTGAAAATAAATAACACGCTTTATGGTTATATGATAGTTTTTGCTGTTTCTGATTCAGGTTCTATCTACCCCCTCCCGTCATGTACTGAAACCATTGAGTGGAGAAGAGCAGAGATGACAGTCTCATCTCCCAGATGACGGGGCCGGCAGGATCCCAGACGGAGGGGCCGGCAGGATGAGTGATAGGACCTGCCAACATCACGGGCAAGTTCAGACCAGAGCGAGGCCGCCCGACTCCGTGTCCGTCCTGCACTGCCTGCCCCAAGCCAGGGCAGAGGCCTGGCTCGCTTAAGACACACAGTGAAAGGGAACACTTTTGTCTACCCCAGTCACCAGTGACTTGGAAGATCTGGATCTCACCCAGGGGTTCTTAGTCTGAGGAGTAAGGACAGAATGACAGAAGGTCAAAATTCAGGCAGTCTATGAATTTAAAACTTCATTTCCAGCAGCCTGTGCAATGTGTGCATTTCCTTGCGTTAGGAGCATAGGCAACAAACCACGGGGACATTAGCCCTACTTGTACTTGTTTATGGGCAGTAGAAATCAGTCGTTTTCATAATATATTATACTTGTGAACAGAATTTCAAAATATCATTTAGGTTCATTAATTCTTCATAATCGTGGTAGTTCTTAGACCTGACACAGGATCTTGTTATTTGATGGGTTAATAAAGAAGCGCATGTATTACCCTATCGGCCATTTGTTTCCACATTTCAGTAACTGTGTTTCGATAGAATTCATTTCCTGGGGCACCTGAGTGTTGACTTTGGCTTGTGTCGTGATCCTGGGGTCCTGGGATGGGCCCCGTGTCAGGCTCCATGCTCAGCACAGGGTCTGAGTGAGAGTCTCTCTCTCCCTCTGCCCTTCCCTTGCTCGTGCACATGCTCTCTCTCTTGCAAATAAATAAATAAAATGAATACCTTTAAATATATATATATATATGTATACATATATATATATATGGCCATCTGGGTGGCCCAGTCGGTTGAGCGTCTGTCTGCCTTTGGCTCAGGTCATGATCCCGGGGTCCTGAATGGAGCCCCACATCCAGCTCAAGGCTCCCTGCTCGTGGGGAGCCTGACTCTCCCTCTCCCTTTGCGCCCCCTCACTTCTGCTCACACTCTCTCTCAAATAAATAAAATCGTAAAAATTAAATAAATTTAAAAATTAAAAAATACACATATACATATACACATAGATATACAAATATATATGTATATATATTTAATTTTTTTCCTTTGATTTTTTAAAAGATTTTATTTATTTATTTATTTGACACAGAGAGAGAGAGAGAGAGAGAGAGAGCGCAAAACAGGCAGAGTGGCAGGCAGAGGGGGAGGGAGAAGCAGGCTCCCCGCTGAGCAGGGACACCCCCTCCCAAGTCAGAGCCCGATCCCAGGACCCCAGGATCATGACCTGAGCTGAAGGCAGCCGCGTGACCGACTGAGCCACCCAGGCGCCCCTCCTTCGATGTTCTGAGGTGTTATTTCACGTAGGTAAAGACATTATCCTGAGAGGGGGTGCTCAGAAGGCACAGTGCTAGAGGGACCTAGGGACAAAAAGAAATTAAAAACCCTAATTGAGAAAAGAGAGGCGCTTTCATCAGCCCGGGTACATCCTGCGGGAGGGGGACACCGTCCTGAAGGGCGTGCCAGGCCCAACCCTGGCTGTCCCACTGAAGATGCCCAGCGCCCCCTCAGCTTGTCCACCTGACGGACAGACTCCAGCTACGGAACCGGAGGACACGATATCCGACCCCTTCGTTTTGATGCCAGGACTGTCCGATACTCACTATTTTGAGGTCTTAAAGAGCACACCATTACGTTTTCGGATCCATTTTAAATTACTGGCTGACACGACACAGATGTCTTTCCTGACTCCGTCCCTCTCTCATCACAGCGGCATCAGAGTTGAGGAGACACCCAGAAAGGGGTGAGTCTGCGCCGGGGAGGCTCACAGCCCTGGGGCATGTCTCCACAGCAGGACAGCCTACTCGGGTTTGGCTAAAGCCTCCTCGGTCAGGGCAGGAATTGAGCAACATGTGCAGAGAATTCTAGTTCAGGGGTTATCCGCACCCAGCCAGCCTCTCCCAGGTTGCCTGAGCTCCAGAGAAGAAACGGCCTTCCCAGAACTCGGGCTCGCCCATGCAGCCCGATCCCAAGACCACACAAACAGCCACCACTTGCCTGGCACCTTACCCCAGGCACAGCCATGCCTCTCTGCCTGCACACGCTCCTTCAGTACTCTAGGCCAAGCAGGGGGCTCTGGCCCTGGGTTACAGCCTGCCCGAGACCACCCAGCTGTTCTGCGAAGGAGCCAACACTTCAAGCGAGGTCTGCTGACTCCCAAGTTCTTTACCCCAAGAGGCAGTCTCTCCTGGTAGCGAACTAGAAGATGCAGCAATCATTGAACACAGGTGAAGCCCCTTTCACAAAACCCAACTGACACTAACTCACTAAACTTAATCTTTTTAATTTTTTTAAATATTTTATTTCTTTGACACAGAGAGATCATAAGTAGGCAGAAAGGCAGACAGAGAGGTGGGGGGTGGGGAGCAGCCTCCCTGCCAAGGAGAGAGCCTGATGTGGGGCTCGATCCCAGGACCTGAGATCATGACCTGAACCGAAGGCAGAGGCTTTAACCCACTAAGCCATCCAGGCGCCCCTAAACTTAATCTTTTTAAAAGGCATTCAACTTCCCCTCCTCATTCTACTGCCTTCTGCTGACCAAGTGAGTCTGACTTAGGTCCCTCTTCCTGCCAAAAAGGATGAGTCCAAGGGCAGAGATCCGTCCCAAATTTGCCAACAATGCTGCCCCTGGAGAAGCTCCAAGATGAAACCTAGAAGGGAACTCTCTTTTTTAAAGCCCTAATCAGTCCACTGCAGACCCAGTGCCCAGGTAGGACGGTCTTGACCAGTTGCTTTGCCTCTAGACCCTGGTTTCCCCATCTGTAAAATGAAGGGCTCGGATTCCTGGATTCCAGGAAAACTCGGAATTCCTGAAGACATCCTGAGGGACTCTCCCAGGGCCCCGTAGCTTAGCATCACCTGGGCTAGGGGTCAGGGTGGGGGGTCTTACAACCTGAGAGGGTAGTGCTGGCCTTGAATGGGCTTAAGAGCAGACTCAAACTTTCTTTCCTGTCTTCACACAGGCAAAGAGGAGCCTTACAGCACAGACAACATTTCTGGGAGAAATGGGCCCCCCAGTGCAATGAACACCATGGATCCAAAGGGTCTGTACAGTGAAATCTACAAGACCCCTGGTTTCCAGCCCTGTCTATGCATCTGATTCACCTGCACAGCTTGTTATGAAAGATCTTCTCCCCAGACCTACAGAATCAGAATTCCCAGGAATGAATCACAGTGATCTTTTCAACGAACTCCCACAGACCGTGATGACCAGCTCAGAGAACCACTTCCAATAGGTTACCGCAACAGAGAAACCAAGAAGGTCATTTCTGATCGGCCCTAATGAAGATTCTCATTAAAGACCCTCCAGGAAGAAACAAAAGAATAATCACATCCGCAGTCAGAAGTCTGGAGACCCTCTGACTCTCTCTTAAAACCACACAAGTCAAGCAAAGGACATCGGCCCAGCACCAGGTCCACATCCTACCACTAGAGGGCAGACACGCACCAGACAGCCTTACCTGGCAGGGGGCCTCCTTCCCAGCAGGTCTGGGTTAAATCGTCCAACCCCAGCGGGACGCATTCCTTACATACCTTGCAGGAGGTCCGAGACCAAGTGAAGGTGTATGGTGAAGGCTGGGGAAGTCCGAAGGGAGCACAGCCATGAAAATCGGGAATCTCACGACCTGAAAAGGAAGTCCACGGCGCTGATAAAGAGAAATCTTGAAACATCACCCACAGCTGTTACTACCTTATATTAGAGAATCCTGGACTTTTCAGGATAAAACCACAGAGATGTATGAGATTGGAAGGCAGAGGCCATCTGGCTTCCCCTGGCCACCGGCCGTCAGCAGTTAGCACTGCACCGAACCCCAGGCCATGGTCATTCTGCAGACATCAGAGGAAGCCCTGATCTAGACAAGCAAACCCTCAGTATCCGGGGAACCAGTGCCGAGCAGGACCTGGTCTGCAGGACGGTGAGCTTGTGTCAGCTTCATGTCCTCCTGCCCCTCCCTCTCCACTCATTTAACTGAGAATCACTGTCTGTCTGGGTTTAGTCCTAACTCAAGCGGATTCATTCAGCTGTTATCTTGGGCTCACAATTGACTGAAAAAATGTTAAGCATATAGAGAGGCATAGCCCAAGATTTAGCAAGTGAGTTAACTGCATTCTAGGTTAACTTTATTCTAGCAGGTGATCTGTTGAAACTCAGCTTCAAAAATATAAGTCTTAAAAAACAAAACCGCCACAACAGCAAAATTGGGCATCCGGTGGCTTGGTCAGTGTCGTATCCGACTCCTGATTTTGACACAGGTCATGATCTCAAGGTTGTGAGATCAGTATGGACTCTGCTTGAGATTCTCTCCCTACCCCTCTACCCCTCCCACCATACCGGCACACTCTCTCCAATATTTTTTTTTTTTTTAAGCAAAAAATTCTAAACATCTTCCACCACCAGATGATGATGGAATTGTGAACTTCTGCATCTCCCAGGGCTCCTTCTCTCTCTGTCCCCCTTCCGTAGACCCTTTAAGCAGGTTCCAACAGGTTTCTTTTCATCTGAATGGAAGGAGGGTTTGGCCAAAGCAGTACCAGTCCAGTGAGCATTTCCAGGCCGAGGAGTATAAGGGTGGATAGGAGGATGTCGTGACACAGGGTGCTGAGGGCCTCACTGGCCTGCCCCATTGTCCTCCCACTTACAAGGGAGCGGAACTGAAACCTGAGGAACGAGCTGAGTCCCAAGCAAAGCACCCAGCTCCAGGGGAGTCCACCAAGGATTGGGGGGGTGGGGGGAGCAAGACAAAGGGGAACACAGCTAACCCGGCTCTCACAACCACTACCTGTGCGACACCACGCAAGGCGCTTCTCTGCGACTGATCACGTCTTCACTGGCCTGAAGAGGACGGTCACTCCGGACGATAATACCAGCTGTGGCAGAGGCACCTGGGTGTTATTTTACAACACAGCAGTCTTCTGAGAGTGGATCCTCTCAAATGAAGGTTCCCTCGGATCGCTACAGTCCTTGATGGGCTTGCATGTATGCGTGAAACAAGCATCTGGAAACTGCGGGGTGGAGCTACACTGTTAGCCTTAAAATTAAAACGGCCACGTATTTTACCAGCAAAGGATGGATTTACTAAGAGCAAAAAGTTGCGAACCAGAAGACGCCAACTGTGGGGACCAAGCACAGGTGCCAGCTTTTATAGAGGAAAGCGGAAGTGGGAAGGCTGTTACAGACAAGTCCATTGGAGTAAACTGAGGGTGAGAAGTATCGAGGCCTCTCATTGGCTGAGCTGTGCGGGTCTCCCATTGGCTGGACTGTCGCTGGCGGGAGAGGAGGGAAAGTAAGCCTTTATTCCTCCATGGGGGTATCCCAATGCCAGGTAGTATCTCTGTGCAGGGTTGTCTCTTCCTGTCGAGTTTGCAGCTGACAAGGAGTGGCTCGTGGGTGGGGAGCGAGAACACCTGGCCAGACCTCCTGATCCCATTTTAGCGAGGTTTCCCTTTCTGAATTTTCACTGCACGTTGGTGAGGGTGCTTGGCTGTCTGGCAGGCAGTGAAGGGGTGGAGGCGGAGAAGCCGCAGGGTTGGTGGGCGACTGGCGGCTGAGAACAGCACAGAGGCCAATTATTTTACAGTCTTTGGCGGTGGGTGACCTAGGCCTTTTAAAAACAGGGACAGGGATGGGGCGCCTGGGTGGCTCAGTCAGTAGGGCATCTGACTCTCAGTTTTGGCTCAGGTCATGATCCTGGGTTCTGGGATGGAGCCCAGAGTCAGGCTTTCTGCTCTGCAGGGAGCCCGCTGGAGATTCTCTCCCTCTGTCCTTCCCTTGGCTCACACACACACGCTTTCTCTCAAATAAAATCTTTTAAAAAGAAAAAAACAGGGAGACGTATGAATATCTGTGTTATGTATCGATATGTTGAGCAATCACACACACAAACACACACGCACACACACACAAGCTCTCTTGTTCACACTGTCAATGTACACTTCCTCCACCCACCTCCGTGAACTTTTCTTCCTCTAGAAGGCTGCTTGGGATTTCAATGGAGGAGTTCAGGAAAGGGTGGTGAATGCTCCAGGGTAGGAATTGAGGGAGGTGCTGGCATTGATTGGGTGACTCGGAGCCAGAACCTCCCAGAGATCGGAAGCCTCCCAGAAACCCTGACCCTGGCTTTTGGGAACAGAGACAGGGACAGACGAGAAATGCACAAATGTGCATCTCACCAACATTCCAGGACAGCTAAGGTCCGGGGTCCAGCCTGCACTGTGAGGCTTAGTGACAGGAGCCTCCTAGTCACATCCTGAGTGGCTGAGCCCTCAGGGCCGCTGGCCTCAGTCACTGCTCCTCCTGCCCAAACACCACAAGGGAGACAAGAATTGGCTCTTTTTTTGTCCAGTCTTTATTTACAGCAAAGTACATAGTATGTGGTCATTTTTGTAACTACTAACAATAAAGGCAGGGTGGTAGAAAGGAAGGAGGAAGAGCAAGCATCTGAAAGAAAGAAAAAAAAAGCCTACGTCTTTATTTAGCTACTCACCCTGTTCCTGAGGCAGGACCGGTTAGGCACTCACCGCCTCTAAGAGCAGCAAGGAAGCTGATCTAACACCAGCCACCTGGCCAAGGAGGGCAGCACGGGGCCCAGAGACAAAAGATCGAAGGGGACTCTGAGCTCCAGACCAACCCCAGTGCTTTTCCCAACATGTTCTCTGCCTTGTTGTACCGGACACCAAGCCCGTTTCCCCCACTTCACCCTGAGACAGGATGAAAGGGAGTGAGGGAAGCCCAGCCCGTCCTCGCTGGCAGCAGAGCCTGACAATGCAGAACCTTCCCTAGCCAGCCTAACCAACACGGGTCCTTGGTGCTGGAATCCTTGACTGGCAGGTAGGAGACTCCAGGAGCCCTGCGAGAGGCTACTGCCTCCCTCTGCTGGCCTCAGGTGCTAGCACAGGTCAAGGCTGCTAATCAAGGGAGCGGAAAAGGACAGCAAAGGAGGGGATACAGAAACCGACTGGGCTCCAGTCCCTCCTGCTTCCCAACCGCGCCGAGGAGCACGAGAGCCTTCACAGCCTGACCTAGTGGCCTCATGAGAGACTGGCAGTCTTCCCCGGGCACAGAGACAAGTGTCCAGTGCCGAGCCCAGGCGAGGCAGGACGGCGGCATCGGCATGACCACGGCAGCCAAGACCAGAGCGGGTTGTTGGAATGATGGGCTCTGGAGGAGGAACTGGAGACCTTCCCCTGCTACCCTCCCCCGGCCTGTCCTTCGGGGATCCCCTTGTCTAACCACTGCCTCTTCAAGGGCCTACCCTATCCACCCCAAACCAAAGTTCTAGACACTCGTGAGCTCCTCCTACAGAATCCAATCTCTCTGTCCTTACTGGCCTCGGGCTGCCCAAGAAAAAGAAACCTGGGTCAGCACAAGTTCCAATAGCATGAAGGAGTGTGAGGTCAGGCCTTCCCATGACACAAAGTGTGGATACTTGTTCCCTGCACACTTGGTCTATGGGTAACAGCTGGGCGGGGAGGCGGTGGGGGCAGCAGCAAGCACCACTGGGCAGCTCGGAAGCCACGGGACTCCCACGCACACATGACCGACATCACCCCACCCAGCTTGCCGGTACCTCCCCGCTGGACCAAAGAGAGGACCCAGGAGCCTCGGGTCATGGTTTCTGGCCCAACGATCCTACCGCTGACTCTCCAGTGGAATCAGAGACCTAATGACTCAAAATACCGAGTCCAGGATTTGTCACCCAGAAAGCTCAAGTTCAGAGAGTTGGCTAAATACTGAGAGGGCTGCACAGGGATGAAGCTTCTCATCCCTTCCTTGCCCCAGACAGTGTGTCACAGAACCAAGGGAGTTGTCAGCGTTGCCCAGAGGACACAGCCCAGTGCCCCAAGCCAAGCCACCAAGAACTGGGGATGGTTTTTACCAGGAGGCAAGGCAGCCCTAGAGCAGTTTCCCAGCAACTGGGCTACTGAGAGACACCGGAGGCTTGGTCCCAACACCACAGGTAGATGAGGAAGCAGGTGAGGACATCAAGGCTCAGAGATGAGAAGACTCCATCTTCCAGGGCAGTGGGACAGACAGCCAAGGCACTAAATGGTTTGGCACCTGGGAGCTTCAAGTAAAGTTGAATGTGCTACCCACTGGAAGGCCAAGGCTCCCCCAGACAGGGGTGGGCTGCCCCTGAGCACGGAGAGGCCCCATCCAGGCCAAGAGGCCTTGGGTCCTCAGGATCCTAACCCAGGCCTGCCACCAACCCTTCATCTGAGAACCGTGCAAGGCATGACGAGAGAATACGGATGCTACGGCCTTCCAGAATGTACTCATCCCGAGGGGCACCGGCCTCAGACGCAGGCCCCTCGAGAGCCTTCCCTCACTCCCACCCTCGGGAGCTCCCCTGCAAGCCCGCAGCTGCCTCCTGAGTGTCTCAGGGGCGGCAAAGCTCTGCTGGGGTGGAGGTCGGACTTTTTCAAACAGCCGCACAGGGTGAGAGTCCCATCGAGTCCAGAAAGAGGGAATCAAAGCTGGACGGCAAGGAGTCTGAGGGACAATTCGGTGTGACTAGAGAGACGCGGTGTCAGAGGTACCTGAATGGCTCCAGCGGGCTGGGGAAGCAATGGGGGGAGAAGGTCCCCCCAAACGCTTCCGGCGGTGGAAAGGCTGCGGGCACAGCCTGCGGAGCACGGAGATGGTCAACGGGGCGCGAAGGGCTCCTGCTCATCCGCGGTTCATCGCGGAGGCTTCGGGACCCTCGCGTCACCCCTCCTGGGTCTCACTTGGTCCTCCCCCTTCCTCCACCAAGAATCTTCAGGGATCTGTGCTCCTCCCAAAGAGGGAGCCCTCAGGAGAGGTGGGGCTCCCCCTGGAACCTGGCCATCTGCCTGGCCGGCACGCTGCTGGGAAGCACTGCCGCTGAGAGGTGCGTGTTGTCCTCACCCCACTGCCAGGCCCTGCTTCTCGGTGAGCGGGAACGACCATTCACTCCCCCTGCCACCCTGCAAAGGGCTGTCGGCTGTCCTTCCGCCAGCAGAAGTCCTCAACCAAAGCCCAGACTCAAGGGGCCACCGTGCGAGCTACCCTCTGGCACAAGGCCCAAGGAAGCTGATTGCGGACTTCCCTCAGTGTTTCCTCGGACACAACACCAGGTCCCGTCCGACTCTCCTTCCCCCCCTCTGCAGAAGAGAGCCCGTCACATGCCCATCAGGGAAGGAGAGAGGGGCAGCAGCTCTGGCTTGTGCAGAGACTGAGAAGCAGGTGGCTCACGAAGGAGTGGCTGAGCTACCCAGGCAGCTGCGAGGGGGAGGGGCGGCACTGGGCAAGAAGAAAACCCAGATTTGTTCTCCTTAGTGGGCCTCTTCCCTGAGTTTGATTTTTGAGCTGAGGTCTTGCCTAATTTCAACTCAAAAAAAAAAAGAAAGAAAGAAAGAAAAAGAAGAAGAAAAGAAAGGAGTATCTCTTGTGAACACATGATTAAGCTCCGGCTCAAAGGCGGCGACCCCTGGCAGGGGAGGGGTGAGCCAAGGCTCCCAGCTCCACTGTCCTCGAGCTGCACAGGCACGAGAGCCATGAGCCGGGGCCCCCCCTTCTCCACCGTCCGCCTCCCGCACCCATGCCTGAGCCTGCCCCGCTCGCAACACAGCGGCCACGACCCCTCGGTGAGACTCCAGCTCGAGCCCCGGACACGCAAGTACAGGCCCTCCTACACAATACTTACAGCAAACAGCTTTACAGTATTTGTACATTTACACAAAAATAGATCCTTTTATATATATATATGTATTTATAACTGGTTACACGTTGGATTCATAATTAGGCATCACCAGTAGTAGTTGGCACGGTTTGTCGTTTAAGCTCAGGGTCAAATTCGGTTTCGTTTCGCCGCTCCAAAGCACAAAAAAAAAAAAAAAAAAAAAAAAAAGGAAGAACAAAGGCATGTCATCTCCATAGTGTGTTCTTAAATACAGCAATGTCCTAGGAAAGCACATGTACGAATGAACAGTGCCTTCTGATCCCTCCTCCTGTCTCTTGAAGAGAGGGGCCGGAAGGAGACAGGGGTCAGTGGGGCCGGCTGCTGGACTCCGACGGCTGCCTCTTGCGTGAAGGGATGTAGCCGTTCAGATAGCCATTGGTCTGCCGTTTGGAGAGCCCTCCGTTCAGGATGTCCTGAATGTGTTGCACAATGAGGTTGATGGCCACTGTGGGGCAGAGAGCGGCCCTGTTAGGGACAGTGCAGGGAGGAGACAAGCCTTCCACCAGGGAACCCACCAGCCCCAGGGAGACTGATTCCTGCAGAAGGCTCAGAAATGTTAACATGGGGACTCTCTATTCTTAGCGTTAGAAATAAACGGTTCATCTCAAGCAAGTGACTGATGTTGAAACCACCATCACCAGATGTGGAATGAAGATCGAGTGCTTTCTGAGATGCTGCACAAAGAACACATGCAACAAAACGTCTCTCCTACGGTGTTCTCCCTGGGTTGTGTAAACGGAATCCAATCACGAGGAAACAAAGATGAACCCAAACTGAGGGCCATTCTACAAAACAATGGGCCTGCACGCCTCAAGCCTGTCAAAGGAAATTGTACCTTTACTTCTCTGGATGGAATGGCTGTTCTGTGGCCAGGAATGAAAATGCCCTTCTCTCTAAGAAATATACACTGAGGGACGCCTGGGTGGCTCAGTCGGTTGGGTATCCAACTCCTGGTTTGAGTCCGAGCCCCTCATTGGGCTCCACACTCAGTGGGGAGCCTGCCTGCAATTCTCTCCATCTCCCTCTGCCTCTCCCCCTTTTCTCTCTAAAATGAACTAAATCTTAAAAAAAAAAAATTAAGAAATACACAGTGAAATAGTCATTGCTAAGACAGACTCCCCAATGACTCAGCAAAAAAAAAAAAAAAAAAAAACTGTTTAAATGGAAGAAAGTTGAAATGAATTAATAAAAAGAGAATGAGAAGGTAGGGACTTCTCACAGAAGTGAGTCTGCCTCAGCCCAGAGGTCCCCCTACCTACTTCTCAGACAAGCCGAAACCAATAAATAAATAAAAGCAACCAGCTCCCTTTCAGAAGGGCTACCTTAGTGGCAGGTCATTCGAAATTAAATTAAGAAGAAAGCGTGATGGGACACCTGGGTGGCTCAGTTGGTTGGACGACTGCCTTCGGCTCAGGTCATGATCCTGGAGTCCCGGGATCGAATCCCACATCGGGCTCCCAGCTCCATGGGGAGTCTGCTTCTCTCTCTGACCTTCTCCTCGTTCATGCTCTCTCTCACTGTCTCTCTCTCAAGTAAATAAATAAAATCTTTAAAAAAAAAAGAAGAAGAAGAAGAAAGCGTGCTTTTGCTAAAAGATGGCCTTGGATGCAAGGCCTCTCTAAGTGTCATCGCTGGGAGTGACAGCAAAGGCCAGTATCCAGCCCTTTAGTTTCTGTTAAAGAAGCATCAGTTCCTGTTTGTGACCATGGCCATACACACATGTACACAAGGGCCTGTTCCCAAGGCCAACTATGTGAGCAGAAATTCCTTTCTGGCTCCCAGGGACAGACCAGTGGTTCAGCCACGTCCATGGAACCTTGCTTGGTCACCACATCCTGTCTCAAAGTATGACGGACATAGGGTAGAAGTCATGCCTCCACCAGATGACTCCCCACCAGGACTCACCTAGATTATCTGCACCTCTAGGAATGATCACATCAGCGTATTTCTTTGTCTGTGGAGAAAGAAATTCACAACGCATTAAAGAAGAAATAAACTGGTTCACGCCCCTCTTGAGGGGCCATGAGAAAAGGGTCAGCCTTCCTACCACTGACCCCAGTCGGTGGCAGCTTGAGGCTGCCAACACAGTATTTTTTAGCTCCTTCATCTAAATTACAATAAATCAGCTCTCTTGATCTTTCATTATTAATGGTTTCATACTATTTAAGCTTAGGACCTGCACTGTGAATGTGGTCTTTGAAACCAAACTCATAACTGCCTCCACCCTACTAAGAAAAATATGAATTAGAAAAACCCAAATTGAAAAGGGAAGTGGTTCACCTTGGACTTCTACACACAGTCTGAAAGGGGACACCACTGATCCTAACACAAGGGTAAATCCAAGAAAAATAATCCCCCTGATGACCATTTGCATGGTCATTTTGTTACCACACTTTAAAAAAGTGGGGGGGGGGGCCTAGGTGGCTCAGTGGGTTAAAGCCTCTGCCTTCAGCTCGGGTCATGATCCCAGGGTCCTGGGATCGAGCCCCGTATCGGGCTCTCTGCCTACTTGTGATCTCTGTCAAATAAATAAAATCTTTAAAAAAAAAAAAAAGAAAAAGGTAAAGATACAATTTGATACATTCCCTTTTCTGTTTTCTTATTTCACTGGGATTTTGTGGACCACTTTACAAGTAACTGTGCTGTGGTGTGTGACCCAGCTTACGTCTAGCGTAAGACCACCTTCACCTAAGGATGCCTTCAGCACACGGGCATCTTGTGTACTAAAACCATTCAAATGCAACTGTGTCAGGACCAAACCCAATCTGAACTAGGCAGACCATTTATCAGATCTGAGCTCCTGGCTTACACGGGAATGACCTGATCTTCCCTGATCACAGAGTGGCTGGACAGTGGGAACAAGCAGAAACCACCCAGAAAAATGTGCAGAACTTTAAGCTCTGTTATAACTAAGTGAAACAGCAGAAAAGTGGCAGTTAGCTCTAGTTCATGTCCGGTAAGTTTACCCTGCATTATTATTAAGGTAAAAAGAGGAGGTGTCGTCCTCAGATAGATAGACAGATGGATCGAATTTCCTGGCTTCTCCACTCCCTCTACCCTCTGCCTGGAAACCTAATCCTGTGACCCAATCCTCTCCAGGGGAATGAGCAGGCCACCGGCGTTACTTAGACTGACTCAGAAAGTCCACCTGTCCCCAATCTGAAACAACAGAAGTCTAGTCTGGTTTGGCGCAAAACCTACTAACAGACTTGAAGGAACAGACAGTTGGAGATCATACTTTTCCAGGAGAAAGAAAGAAGTTCATTGCTCGGAGAAACAGAAATTCCCACACTCGGCCCGCAGCTTCCAGTCTCCCAGAAGAGATCAACTAAGATCAGGCTAAGTCCCAGTGTCTCCCCACTCTCACTCAGAGTTCATTATAAATCGTTAGGCAGTTAGACCACAGTGAGGTCAACCTGGTGAGGACACAGGACACAGGTGCAGGCATCTCCTGAATTAAACGCTTCTTCTCAAACGACATCATCTCCTACCTCTTCCTCTACCACTACCCCCGCCCCCCACCCAACCACTGCAACCACCGCACCTCTTGTCCCTGGTGGGCCTCCCGCAGCACTCACCTCTCTGTCCCCTGAAGCCGAGAGTGTTTCCTGTGCTGAGGGCCGACTCACTAAACACTGAAAATTCCCCATATCCCCAACCTCCCTTCTCTGAAAGCCACCTCCCAGAGAGTTCCCAGCTGCCACAGGAGGAATGATGAGCCTATGCCATGGCAGAAGTAAGGAAGCTTATTCCCACTGGGGAACGTATCCAGGGCCCAAAGACAAGCTCAAAGGGGCAGGGGGGAGGGCCTCCATGCAGTAGCAGAAGAGATTCAGAAGGAGATACCCTACTGCTGAGCCCTCCCTACACCAATACTACAACCATCACAGACCTTTTGAAGATCCCAATGGCCGAGTCTATGCTTAGGTATGGTGCACCCTCACACCGTGAGCCCACCAAGCAAGGAGTGCTGAGTTTGCTGGAGTCAGACAGCGGGACCCTGAAGGGCCATTCTGGCAAAGATGGCGGCCGACAGCTCCCAGAGAGCAGAAAGCCTCAAAGGCTGCCCTTCCTTGGGACTGGAGGACAGAGGATCATTCAGAGAGGAATGAAATTCAGGCCGGGGACTCCATCAGCTTACATACCTGTATGTGTGAGATTTCCTTTTAAATGCTAAATTCAACAAAAAACAAACCAAGAACACAACTCACTGGCAAGCAGAATTCCTCAAAGGCAGGCTTGACGAACGTAATGTACTGAGATAAAATCTGCTCAAGGTCCCTCCCTCTTTCGCTGATGTCCCTTAATACTATAAGAAAAGGAAAAACAAGAATCAAGAAAATGGTGTATGAGCCAACACATGTCCACCCTTCGTGAGGCAGACCAGGCTCACTCGGGCTCTGCGATTACTCTGGATGATTCACAAGCCGGATTCCTGAGAGACTTGACCAAGAGCGGGTCAGCAGCAGCTTCAAGAAAAACAAGTTACATTTTTATTGCTATAGTCAAATTGGGCGATGACATAAGGATCTTCTGAAGCAAAAGGCTGTCCAGCCTTAGCCAACAGTCTTCTGGTTTCAAGCAGCATTTGACCCAAATAAAATTTCAGTGTGAACAACATAAAAAAGCAGGACGGTCCTGCAGGGTTCATAACAGGGAGCAGACGGGGCCCAGAGAGGACGTGCAGCTCCTGGACGGCGTCCCCTTATAGTTACTTACCTGCGTGCAGCCCGCGGACCTCCTGCTGACGTGCCACCTTATCACGCCTGCACCCCCCCCCCACATTCCAGCCCCTACAGGCGCAGAAGCCGGGCAGAGGGTCCCACTGTGGCCAGCCACTCCTGCCGACCTCAAGCACAGGGGCTTGCAAATAGAAAACACCTCATTTGAGGGGACGACACCCTGGTTTTGGAAACAGTGGGCTGCACTCCCCATCTTCGACCTTCTCCCCCTGGCGCGGTGTCATTCAAGGGCTTTCAACCCAACACCTTTATTATTTTAACAGCCTTTCGTCAAAAAACAGGAAAAGGGTCTGACCATCAAAGGGACTAGGATCCTGGCTCTGCCACTCTACACCAACCTCCCTGAGCCTCAGCCTCCCCCCAAACTCGGCAGTGAGAACTTGGGAGGAGATTCTCTCCGTCAAAACAGCGCCTCCCTACAGATGTTGTAAATCTCAGCCCCACGGCTGCCCGATCTTCCACCCCGACCCCGAGAGGGTGCCCTGTCCATCAGCAACCATTCGTGAAGGCCCCTGGGCTCCTCTCGACCATTACTCAGGTTACAGACTCAGCAGGGGATGAACGCACCAGGGCACACTTGCAAGTGAATTTCCCGACAGCCACGTCTCTAGATAATTCCGTGTGTCCGCACACGCGCGCTTGCCCACACACACGCACACAGGCAGGGGCAGGAGAGGGAGGGAGGCTCTCATAGTTAGGATTTGGGCTGGTGTGGAATGTGTGAGATTAGATGGCGAGAAGACCACATTCCAGAGGGTCAAGTGACACGGCCAGACCTCCTGACTCTCCCAGCAGCGCCTGCATTTACAAGACAGCTCCGCAGGAACCCTGGTCCGGGGCCATCAGGCAATCAGCAGGCTGCTGATGGGTCAGGGCTTGTCCCACGGCCCCTCCCGGCCCCAGGACCAGCAGAGGCGCCTCCCGCGGCCAGGAAATGGTGTTCCCGGGCATTCTGACATGGGGCTGGAGGCTCTGCCAGGGACCTGGGCCGCCACGTGGCTCGCCCCCACCAGCCTCCGGAGCCCAGGCCCGCCAGCGACCGGGCTCCCCTCGGCCAAAACACACAGCCAGGGCGGCCTCCAATTTCTCCACGTTCCCAGATAAAGTACAAAGGGAAAAGGAAGCCAGGGCAAAGGGTATCAGGGCTGGGGAAAGAACAAACACACGGCCACACTCGGATAGCTTTTGCTTAAAAGCCGCGCAGAAGCCTGATGTGTGTGTTTCACAAGACTCGCTCTGCCCACGAGTGCAGCTGGCGTGCATAGCGTGGGCCCCTCTGTCCTTCCCCCGGCACACACACACGGGCCCGTGGGCTCGCCAGGGGCTCTCCCGCAGCCCCTGACCCCAGCCAGCGGCTCCCTTCTTACCTGTGCCTACGCCACTGCGTGGGGAAGGCGCAGAGCTGGGGGCAAGCACGGGGAGCAAGGAGAGTCACCCAGAGGCAGCCCTAGGCCCTGGGCCCGCCACCCGGAGCGGGGCAGGTAGAACCGACCTGGGTTGGAATCCTGATCCCACTCTTAGCTCTGTGACCTTAGAAAGGTTACCCAACCTCTGTGAATCTCATTTTCCTTAACTGTAAAATAGAGACATGATACACAGAGACTTTCTCATAAGGTCATTACTCCAAAATACAGGGGGATGGGCTTAAAGTCTTCAGTGCTGTGGCTGGTGCATGGGAGGTATTCGATAAACCTGAATTTCTACCACCCATGAGGACGGTAACTGAATCCGTGAAGCTTCAGGGCAGCATCTGTGAATTCAGAGGAACTCAGGTGAGCTCAGGTAAGCAGGCCGGACCTAGCCGAGAGCTGGGGTCCCGCGGAGCAGCTGGAAAGGTGGGAGTGGGGGGTTGCGTGCGGAAGGGACCGCAGGGCACAGACGCATGGGAAGACACATTGGAGAGGGAGAAACAGGAAAGACAGGGAGAAGCCACCCTACAGTTTCTACCCTGGGAAGAGAAACAGGAAATGGGTGACAATGTTGCCCAGACACTGGGAACGTGCAAAACCAAACAGCATCACCCACCTCGGCTCCCTGAGAGCCTTCCACTAAGTTACCACCTCCAATAGCCCGAGACCCCACCTCGAGCCAAGGACAACACAAGGCCAGCCAGTTCACAGCACCAAAGTGCCCGGCTCCTCAGGCGAAGTCAGGAAACAGGGCCAAGCCAAGGACTGAGTCAGAACAAGGTCTTGGCACAAACCGGAAACTCCAGGGACTCAATACCGGCTCCCTGATCATCACTCTGACCCAGCACATTTGCTTGGAAAGGAAAAGGCCCTTTCAGAAGACGGGGAAAGGTCAGGAAACTACCCGTCTGCCCACCTTCCCTGCTTGGCTCTCATGGCCGCCCTTCCAAAGCCACCAGGGCTCCTCTGGTCAGCCCAAGCCAAGAGCGAAATTTAGAAGGACCCAGAATAAATACGATTCCTCAATGGCTCAGCCCATTCAATTTAAAAATTAGTCGAGGAAATGTGTTACTCTAGTAACAGACTAACCATCTCAAGGTCCACTGCAGCCCTGAGGCTGTGGGCACCGGACACAGAGAATTATAGCAGAAAAGAGAGGAGGTGTCAGCCCTCTTTGGTCCCCGGTCTCAGTTCTTCCCTGTCCCCAAATTCAAGGGTGGGTTAAATAACACACATGGCAGGAAGGTAAAAGCTGGAGAAGCCAGTACCCCAAAGTATGAGAGGTTCCCGTGATGGAGTGTTTCCAAAGCTGCACAGCTCAAAGGCAAAGCCCCCATTCCACACGATGGTCAACTCTGACCAAGTGTCACGGGCCCGGTGACACGCAAAAGGGCAAAACCATGGCACTGACTCAAGTCTCCAGGAATGTTCTGAGGCCCATCAGCTGCTCCGGACTAACCCAGCCTCCCAGCCCACAACGCACATGCCAGGCATGTTTTCTGTCCTACAAGGACAGAGAATGAACTTGTCGAAGCAGCATGTGGAAAGGCCCCGCAAGTCCACCAGGAAAGTGACTCACTAGCAGGTGACACAAAGAAGGCAGAGGTCTGAGAGGGAAAGCGACAGCCTCCCTGGGAGCATGAGGGATGGGACTGGAGAAACCCCACAGAAAGCCACCACCACCTCCTATCTTTCCTCGTTTTGCACAAGGATCCCACGAGAACAGAGCAAAGGAGAATTCTCTGTGCCGTCAGTGCCGTGATGATGCCGTGGTGATCCGTCTGAATTAGAGGCCAAGACCGTCTGATTTTCAAGGATTCTGAATTCTGGATTTCTCAAATTTGGTTCTACTTGGCCACGGCTCTCATGTCCTTCTCCCTCAAGCATTTAACTGCACCCCCCCCCCCCCACCCAGGACTTCAGTACCAGGTGCTGACCTGATGATGGGGTCAGGCCGGTGTTCCCGTTCCTGAGAATGAGATGACCACTCAGAGGCTCTGACCAGTCCTGATGGAAAACTCGGGGAAACAGAACATCTACCATCTCAGACAAAGCAGACCCGACCTAACACGTGGACGGTTATCAGCTAACTGCACCACCAGGCATTTAACCTGCCTATGGCTCCTCCTCACAACCCAGGGGTACTGATCGATACATCATCAACCAACGCCCGTATCCCTATTTATGAGGGACTAAGAGGTTACAACATAACCTGCCCGAGGTCAGACATCGACTAAATGGTGAAATCAGGATTTAAGTAGAATTCATCTGACTCGGGTTCCACCCGCCCGCCCACCCCCGCCCCGGGGGGCATTCTGTTGCCTCCCAGACTTGATAGACTGGCGGGGACATGGAGCAGATCAACCATAGCAGGTCCTGGGTTTGGAGACTAAGGGGACAGATACACCAGGCCCTGGGGCAGGTACAGGAGGGAATACCAGGCTGGGGCCTTGAGGATCTATTAAAAAAGACCACGCAACTCTTTCCGGGCCCAAGTCATGACCCTCTAAACAAGCCTGTCTCCTTCACCTTATCCATAAAGAAACCCAAGCCTAGGAGGTCACACGAGTCCCCAGCGCCACCAGAGTCACAAAGCTAGCTGGAGACTGTGGGACTAGAATACGGGCCTCCCACTCTCCTTTCTTCCACTGAGGAGTTCTACCCAACCCCCACGCCACCTCGGAGTGGGAGAACAACTCACTTAACAGAGTGTAGACATTACTCCTTGGGAGGACAAAATCCAAGGTCTCATTTCTCTATATTCTGCTGGTTCCATTTATAGTTCTTGCAAAGAGGACTTAAGTGGATAAAGCACAAATTTGTTTTATGAACTGAAAAGAAAACACGCTACAGGCTTTGAGGTCAGAAGGCTCTGGGCTGGACCTTATAAAACTCCAATCAGCCGGGGCACCTGGGCAGCTCAGTTGGTTAAGCATTTGCCTTCGGCTCAGGTCATCTCAGGGACTTGGGATCGAGCCCCGCCATTGGGCTCCCTGCTCAGCGGGGAACCTGAGTCTCCCTCTGCCTGCCGCTCCCCCTGCTTGTACACACTCACTCTCTCTCTTTCCCTCACAAATAAATAAATAAAATCTTTTTTTTTTTTTTAAATTCCAATCTGCCCATGATTTGCTCTGTGACTAGGAGTCACCCTTGTCACTCCCAGGGTCTCATTCCTGTTCCATGTGAGGAAGACTGGTAGCTTTGCTCACTTTCCTCATCCCCACGGCCCCTACAGGGGCTGTCCTTTTCTGATGCGGCTGGTACCCTCTCACCCGGCCACTTCCTACAGCAGCCCGACCTACCGTCTTCACTCCCACGCCCTCCAGCAGACTCATATCCCAACAGAGAGCCGAGGCCCTTTGGTTTGCCCTCCTCAAAACCCCTTGGTAGCTCTCCCTCACGGACCAGGGACCAAACGGGAAGCCACAGACCCCATAATCTGCCTCTAGCGACTTCCAGCATCTCTCTAGACAGCCATCTAGGAACTCCAGCCACCTGCTTCCTGATACAAGCCCTGTGTGCCTGTGTTTGCACCGTGTAATTTCTTGTGTTGTCTACGTCATCACCCTGCCACCCCTCCTGCCCCGTGAAGCCTCCTGATCCCGCAGGTGGAAGCAAGGGCTCCACTCCATGTCCTGCCGGGCTGAATTACAGGCTCCGCTCCCCACCAAAGGACAGCAGTCCCTCAGGACACCAGGCACGGAGACCAACACAGGCATACCCTCAGTAAGGCCTGTGGAGGGAATGACCCAGCAACTGTGCCGCAGCTGGTGGGACAGATGGACCAAACCTCCATAGAGCTTTCTGGAAAATAAAGACTACAGAAGTGGGCTGGTGGGCTGGTGGGACCAGCTGCCCAGCGCTAGGAATTCCTGCCCCCAGACATCCCAGTTTTAGTTCCTATCTTGATGACGATGCCTGTGGGAAAACCACACAGAACTGGGCATTTAATCCAACTTTTTCCCCCGCAAAACCACAACATAAACTTCTGACTTCATCTCCGTGACCTCATAAGCCTTTCGTTATGCAACACAGTGACTAATCCCTTCTCAGATGCCACCAGGAGTTTGAGCAGCAGGACATCCTAGGGCTGAACTGGAGGCCTTCAGAACCCACCTCTGCGGGAGAGCCGGGTGTCTGCATCTGTGTCCACGAAAAGCTTCATCTGGAACAGGTCTCGCACCTCCTGGGAGTAGAAGGCCAGGATCCCTTCAAAGAGCACCACATCCGCGGGGTAGATGGTGACCGTCTCCTCCTTCCTGCAAAGCACAGAGCAGATGATGGGCCGAACCAGGCAGGGTGAGCAAAGGGTGGAGGAAAGCAGCATTTGTCCGGAGGTCTGGAGCCCCCTCCCTGCAGACCTTCAGCAGGAACGAAAGGGGGAAGCTACGGCCACCTTGCAGAGCCCTGAGACTCCCACTGATGGCCGACCAAAGGGCCATCACAACTGGGGCAAACGTCTCCTCTGAGCTCTCACCATAAAGCAGAAACAGAAGGCAGTCGTCCCTCTCCTTGGGATTTAAAAGAAAAAACAACAACAACAACAAAAAACCCATGCTGCTGAACACACAACAGAGAAAGACAGAAGCAGATGTGATTCCTTCTTTTTTCTGGAGGCGTCTCCAGGAATGCTCTCGGGCCTGGCATTTATGGAAGCTAACACTGAACTTCCACAAACAGAAACTTAAGTCTTCTCCCAACGACCCCAACCCCTCCCCCCTTCGGAGGCAACTGAAGGAGGCAGAAAAAGGAAATTGCAGGGGAGAGGAAGCTCCGACAGAGGGAGGGAAAGCCTCCCAAGCTCCATCTGGTCCGGCTCCACAAGAAAGCAGCGGTGTGTTGTGGTCCGGGGCTGACGGTGCTCTCCTCCTCCTCCTCAGGGAGGCAGGCGTACGCACGACCTCTCCACCTACCCCACAGGGTCACCATCCGCTTCCGTCCTAACCTTCATCTATGGCCTCTTGCCCCAAAGTCACGAAAAGCAAGGTAACGGTTCCCACTGCAAGGTTTACTACTCACGCGTACAGTGAGGAATAAAACCAAATAAAACAATGTAAAATAAAACAATTTTTAAATTTTTTTAACAATTTTTTAAATCCTTAAGACAATGGGTTTATCTGTGCAAACACAGGAAAGTCGGCAGCTGCCCCGGCGAGAGGATGCACGGAGCTTCCCTCCCATAAACATTCTCTGATTCCTTATTGCTCAGACCCAGGGGTTCCTGGGCAAATTGTCAGGCAGGCAACTGTTGGGAGCCACTACCCAAGGGCCAGAACAAGAGGTAGAAAAGGCAACCGAAGAGGACCGGATAAGATTAGGAAACTCTCTAGAGCAGTGATGTAATTCTGGATGCACACAGAACCATCTGGGGAGCTTTTTTTAAAAACAAAAAAAAAGCATGCCTGGCAGCATCTGGGAGACTCAGTCTGTTAGAGACTGACTCTTGGTTTCTCCTGGTTTCAGCTCAGGTCATGATCTCAGGGTCCTAAGACTGAGCCTCTGTGCCGAGCGTGGAATCTGCCAGATTCTCTCTCCTTGTCCCTCGGCACCACTCCCCCACCGCACGTGTGCACACACGCATGTGTGCTCTCTCTCAAATAAATAAAATCTTTAAAAAAAAAAAAAAATGCCTGGGATGCCTGGGTGGCTCAGTGGGTTGAGCATCTGTCCTCTGCCCAGGTCATGATCCCAGGGTGCTGGGATCAGACCCAGCATCGGGCTCCCTGCTCAGCGGGGAGCCTGCTTCTCCCTCTCCCTCTGCCTACTGCTCCCTCTGCCTGTGCTCGCTCTCTGTCAAATACATAAATAAATCTTTAGAAGGAAAATAATGTATGCCTGGGCCCCACCCCTCAGGGCTCTGATTCCATTCATCTGGGGTAGAGCCAGAGTGCTGGTATTTTATAATACCACTCCAGGTGTTTCTAACATGCAGCCAGGGGTAGGGACCACCGGTCTGGAGGAGTGTCAGCTACCAGAAAACAGGGTGCCCCCTGTGGTTTAGGATAACGAACCTAACTGGACAGAGCTCAAAAAGGAAACGGGAGCCGCTCTGGGCAAGTGCCCTGCATGAAGGAGGGTGGGAAGTGTCTGCTGGAAATGTTTGCGCGGGGAAGGGGGACTCCCAGGGCTCCGTCTGGAAAACACACACCCGGAGAGCGCTGTGACCGTGCTAGGTGTACATGCGCCGACACCAGAGCCGGCGAGATCAGGACACCTCGCTGGTAAGCATGAACAAGGAACAGGTGGTTTTCCAACTCTACAAACACGTCTCTCCGATCCTGGGAAAGCAAGGAAAACATCGCTGTCCGTGCTGTTGCTGGTGCCCCAAGAAGCTGGAATCAACCCCGTCCCACGTGTGCACGTCCATCCAGGGAGGAGAACCCTTCCAACAGCCCAGAGCTAAGAACAACATCTCCTGGGCAACTGTCAGCCCAAAACAAGAGAGGAGCCTTGCCTGGTGCGATATTCCAGGGAGAAGTTCGGAGTCTGGCTGCAAAGTCCACACACGATACCAAGACGATCAGAGCATCTGAGAGAACCTAAATCCAAGCTTCTCGGGTGGCTCATGAGGAGAGGCAAGGCCACAGAAGGGTATCTACAGCAAACAAGACTCTTCTCGGTCTTAGTCCAACATCTGTTTGTACGTCACCATGAAAGGCCCACGGATGCATCAGGAGCCGTAAGCTCGGAACAGCTGGGTCCCTGACGAGTGGCCCTTGAGGGTGGAGGGACTGCTGTGGCCAAAAGTGGTCCAGAGAAGTTTCACAAAGAGATGGGCTGCGGGCCACTAAAGAGAGGGGCTATCAAATGTACGGTGTGAAAGGAATCGGGGGTTGGGGGAGGACATCACGTCCAGACGGGAATTCTGCTGGGGTTTCGCTGCTTAATGCACGAACCTGATGGAGCTCACGCAGCACACGCGACCCCACCCCCTCCGTCTGGTCAGATCCTGCCTGCGGGCCATGCAGACTTCCACCGCCTGACGGGAGGCTCTCACCTCAGCTACTACTCCAAGGACTTCATAAATAGCATCGTGATCCTCTCTTGCTGACACCAGAACCGTCTGCTCCCACCCAACAGCCGTCTGTGACTCCCTACTCCCAGCACATTCGCGATCTGGCCCTGGCGTCCCCAGACTCTCCTCTCTGGGTCTCTGAGGCCGGCCGGCCTCCAGCCACTCTTCCCGCACACTCACCCCAACCTGGCCCTCCTAACCAGCTGCGATTCCCCACCACGCTCGCCCTTGAACTGCTTCTCTACCCATTACCTTGAAAATCCCCTTCCCCGACGACTCCTTACGCTTTCCAATATACAGTTTAAATATCACCTCCTCTACTCAACCTGCTCTGACTACTCCAACCCTTCCTCCCTCCTTCACACTCCTCCTTGAGCCCTTACTTTAGTTCTTGGGCTACATTTTAATTCTGTAGCACTGCCCTGCCCTGGACCTGAGAGCTGGTGGACTCCCTTGTCTCCCACAGACAGGACATCACCACCACTTGCTGCTAAGGCTAGAAACTACAATTCCCAGAATCCTCTTCCCTCTGGGGTCCCAGGGTGCTTTGCCAATGGGAAATGTAGAAGACGAAACAAAACCCATCTGATTTTTAAGAAACCTTAATAGCCACACAGGGCTACTTCACAGACACTCTCTAAGTGCCCCCCCCCCCTGGAGGCTGGGGCTCCAATGTGGCAGCTTCTTGGACTTGCCATGGACACTGGCTTCTTTTCCAATGCCTCAGACCACAGGCTCCCAGATCTTAGCTCTCTCAGCACCTCCCTCAACACTCTTACTATCTCCAATTCCTATACCAAACCCCTTTATTCCTACACGGTCTGTGGTGGTTTCATGCTGGAGGTGCACCTTGTTGAGTTGAAGGCCACAGTAGCGTCTGGTCCTTAGTAGGACACCCTTGAGAAGATACTGGGGAGGGATGAGAGCAGGGCGCTGAGCAGCCTGGCTTCTGCAGCGCGCTGTGTTCACTCTCCTCCACCTCCAGCCAATCTCTGCCACACCCTCCAGTTCTGGGAAAGGCACAGAACATGTGAGGAATCCCGCATCAAAGGCTGGCTGAGACAGTACTAAAGGAACACACAGGGAGACTGAGATGGGCTTTTAATTATAGAGACATTTGGCAGCAAAAGATGCATGACATCTAATTTCCCATTTAAAAAAAAAAATTCCACTTGAGAGAATGAAAAGAAAGGAACCAAGAGGGAAGGATGAAAAGCAGGTGGGAGAAACTTTCAGAACAGCGCTGCGCTGAAAACACTTACTGAGTAATTACTAGCCAAGAATAAGGAGCAACGACGCGTGCTTGAAATGCCATTCAGAAGTTTAGAGTCTGCCTGGGAAGTCAGTCCCAAGGACACAGAGTGAACCGAGTCCTGGGAGGCTCGAGGGAGCTTGGGAGCCTGGCCAGCAGGCATCGTGAGGTCCTCTAGAAGCCTTGGGCAACCACTCAGAGGGAAAGAAGATGAGCCCCTCCTGCACACCTCATCAGGAGCATAAACACAGATCAGCAGAAAGGACACGACTGAGGAACTCTCCTGAGAGTTGAGCGTCTGGTCTCTGGTGACCTCGGTGCCCTCACACTTCTCTGCGCCGTCCAACCAGCAGAGAAGAAAGAACAGTTTTCTTTGTTCTTCCTCCCGTGTCCTCTGCCCAGCCCGTTCACATCACATCGGATTCCAGGAAGAACAGCTCGGGGCGGGGAATCAGGACAAGTGTATCGTCCCTCACCTGAGCCCAAATTCATGAACTTGTCCTTTCAGAGTCAGGAAAAGGTGATGAGCAGACTGTTCCAGGAAGCACCAGCCAAACTCCCCAACCCTTGCACACCTATGGCGCACACGGCTGCTGCTCACACACAGGTGGCCGTGGGCACAGGGCAGGGGAGGCCCCAGCCTGCAGCCTGGGAGCCGGGGCGGCTCTGGGAGCTGCGAGAAGCAACGCGTAGTCCCGACGAGCTCACTTACCGGGAATGGGAGACAAAGTCATACACGGGAATCTGTACGGTCTTCCCTTCGGTGATTTCTTTAAGTGTTTTGAAGATGAGTTCATTGTCAAAGGCATCTGAAGGAAATCAGACTGTTTAAATGTTGCTGAATTTTTAAAATTACTTCTTCTATAATCATCCACATCTATTTCGTGGACGTATACGATACCCTAGAGGAGCACATACGCTCCCACTGAAAAAAGCCAGATCTCTACCCGAAACAGAAGGCAAACTCCCTGGATCTCAAAACAGAATGTATGAATGCATTCTGAAGGACTCACTTCTTTTTTCTACCTTTCTGTTCCCCGCCCCCCGGCCCCAGCCACCTCTCTCCTCCAAGTTCAGCTGCTGTCTTGGCAGCTGGCCTATGTTAACCTGGAAAAGTATACACACAACTAGGGGAGTGTAAGGGGCACCAGGGTTTGATTCCAACAGTTACAAGAACCAAAACCAGAAGCACCTGAGTGGCTCAGTTGGTTAAGCATCTGCCTTTGACTCAGGTCATGATCTCAGGGTCCGAGATCATGATCTCGGGGCATCGGGCTCCCTGCTCTGCAGGGAGTCTGCTTCTCCCTCTGCCTGCTGCCTCCCCCTGCTTGTGCTCTCTTTCTCTCTGACAAATAAAATCTTAAAAAAAAAAAAAAAAAAAGAACCAAAAACCAGCTGAATGAAGGGCAATGCACTGGTCTGAGACTGTCAAGGCAAAAGTCACACAAGCAGACATCCCGGGCTCTCCACGGTCCTTTCTGCCAGTGGGTGAGTTTCACAGTCTGCCATGGGCACGCATGTGTGGGACGGGGGTGGGGCGGGGGGGGGGGGCACAAGCTGCTTCCGATCAGAGGAGGCAGAAGAACCAGCTGTGCTTGTGCCCATCTCAAGTAACAGGCTCACACAGAGTCACCCTCGTTCAGACGCAAGCCCTAGTCACAACCACATGCAACTGTGTAATGCCTTTCGAAACTCCTTCTTCAGGCCCCACATAACCCCGTAAGGTCATTTATTCATCCCCGTGTTATCCAAACAGATTCCAAGGGGTCAAACAATGTCCTCAGTGAACCAGCAAGTGCATGAACAGACACAGACAGACACACACACACATACACACACACACCCCCTCCCCTCAACCGCTGACTCACCCGGGTGATCAAAATTGAACTGGCCCTTCAGGGCTTTGGCTTTCTGCTCCGACGTGAGGACGCGGTAGAAGCTATCCTGGCTCAAGATGACCACCTGCTTCTGGCGACAGTCCACCTCATTCTGCCCCAGGAGCTGCACGATCTTAGCACAGACGGAAGACTGCAGGAGAGAAGAGGGGGTGAGGATTAAAGGGGCTCCCGGCTGCTCCCGGATGTGCATGGCCTCCGCCAGGGGCTTCTGGAAGGAAGAATCCGTAGGCTACATCTTGTAGGATGGATCAGAAGGTGCTAAGGGAGAAAGTCGGTCTGCTGAGAGGGGGGATCCCAGAGTCTCTTTTCCCTCCTTCCGTAACACAGCTTCCTACTCGCAGGTATCTACAGGGGCCGCGGCGGGGAGCAGGGCAGTAATGCCTACCTCCCCTTCCATGCAGCCCCTTCTAAAGCCGTTACTGCAAAGCAACAGGAATGTATTCATCCCTGCTTGTGCCCTGGTCTGGACACTCAGGGAAGAGCCGAAAGTGGAAAGAATGCACCTTGGAGATGTGCTGATGGCCCAGAGGGCCCCTGAGTCACGAAGGGACTGAGACCATGTGAAATCAAAAGCCAGGGCCAGAGAACTTGGCCAGTTAGCAGTTAAGGTCAAGGTCATGGCTTGCATCCTGCTTGCGCGGCTTCCTTCTGCTCTAGTGCCTGGCCGCGGTCTTGTCCGCACTCACACTCACAGTAAACCAAATATATACCACCACTTACGGGCTGCGGTGACATGGGATAAAACACAACCAACACCTAAACTAACCTGGGGTTTCCCTGCCACGAAGAGGACAGCCTGTTCTGGATGAACTCAAACCTACACGCTTCGGGTCCAGCGTTGTGCCTGCAACACCCGTACCGTGATGTTGTGAAAATGGGAAATGCATATTTAGTCCTCCTTGTATTTCTGGCAGAGTTCTTAAAACCCCTGAATTTCCTAAAGAGGGAGAGAGGTGCACCGGTCTTTGTTATGTTAAGGAGGAGGCTTCTGGAAAGCACCTAAGGATGGGAGTGGGTTGCCAGGGGAACCAACCATGGCTGAGCGGGTTAGAACTTTCAACCCTCCTGCCCTGACCTCCAGGAAGGGGAGGAGCTGGAGGCTGAATCCCGGGCCAACACCAACGATATAATCAAAAACGGGATGTCATGAAGCCTCCACACAGACGCAAGACGATGAGGTTTGGTGAGCTTCCTGGTTAGCGAACACATGGAGCATGGGGAGAGCTGCCAGCTCCACTCCTCTTAGAACCTGCGCTACACGGCAGCTCTCCCACCGGGCTGGTCCTGCCTTACACTCTTTTATGATCAACCCGCAACCTTTTAAGTAAAATGTCCACGTTGTGTGTGCTGCTCGAGGAAATTAATCAAACCCACAGAAGGGACAGCTGGAACCTTCAATCTATGTCCAATCAGCCAGCACCACAGGTGACAACAGGTGTTTTCGGGGGGACACCGGATGTCAGGGCAGAAGGGGTGCGGGGCAGTATCTCAGGACTGAGCCCTACCCGTGGGAATTAATGCGATCTCTAGGTAATGTCAGAATTATTAGGGTGAATTCTCGGATACCCTGCTCATGCGGGAGAATTACTTATTGAGGTGGGGAAACCCCCCCGCCACAGCCCCACACACTAGAATTGGAACTGGGTACAGAACCTAACATCTACCTCTTTTTCCTCTCCCATTACATACTCTTCATAAAAAGAAAAGCATAAAAAATGATATGCTCTTAAAAGAATGACAGTGAAGGACCGTATTTACCAAATAACTCATTTTTTTCCATCGTATACAGATTAGTTTAAACATAAGAATGTCTACCATTACAAGACCTCTACAAGCCATAGCCAGCCTTACGGAGCCGACTGACCTAATTACAAGGGATGATAAAAGTGGCGCAGTTAGAGGTTTCTTGGGCTCAGTCTTGGGAGCTTGCTTCACTATCGAACTTACTTTACCAACTGGTTTTGTCCAGGAAAAACCTGGACACTTGGTAAAGTCACATTTCTCATAAGGTCTGGATTTGATCTGTCCAAGCCTAAGGAAAACTGGACATTCCTGTTGCCCCAGTCAATCCCCATGAGACTATTTGCACAATAATTCCTGTTGCACAAACTGAGACACACAACCAAGTAAGGATCTTTGGAGCAACAATATTTTGACTCAGTTGTTAAATTGAGTGAAAACTCTAGGGGCACCTGGGTGGCTCAGTCGGTCAAGCCTCTGCCTCCAGCTCAGGTCATGATCCCAGGATCCTGGAACAGAGCCCCGCATCGGGCTCCCTGCTCAGCAGAGAACCTGCTTCTCCGTCTGCCTGACGCTCCCCCTGCTTGTGCTCTCTCTCGATCTCTGTGTCAAATAAATAAATAAAATCTTCAAGGAAAACAGAAAACTACTTTACCTTTCTGACATTTTCACGTATTAACAGAAAAGCATTTAAAACGGGATTTTTGGAACAGCAGTTAGGCCAGGAAAAAAAGTCACAGGAAGATAAAACTTGTACATGACGTATGCTAGATTCAAAAATGAAAATACCCCAAAGAATCAAAGCCTCTATATGATTATAAACTATACATTTTTAAACAGGTGCAAGCCCACTATTTCATTTTCCTAACTTCCATCTGGTTCCACATCCTAAGGCTATGCAGGACGAAGTCTACACCAGTACCTTTTATGAGCAGATAGAAATACATCTAGAAGTCCAAAGAAAGAACAAAAATGAAGAGGGCTTCATGGAGCCAAAGGTATTTAATCTACTTGATTACTGAAATCATGATATTTTTATTTCTAGTTAAAACCCATTAAATATTTTTTTTAATACGAAGACCAATCTCTACCAAAAAAGAGTATATAAAGTAGTTGTACTACCTAATCTTGCAGGTAAACAATCATTTCCCTTAACCCAGGTACAACCCAGGACAAATGGACACAATGGCCAATAAAATCGGGTTCCTGAGCACTTCTCGAAAGCCAGTGTTCATCACAATTTCTTACCAAGGATAAATCTGGCTGTTTTGCTGGTCCACAGCTGTGTGTCTTGGCTCCACGTTTTCAGGGCCTGTTTGGTGATACTACTTTCTTTCTTTTTTTTTGTTTTGTTTTAAAGATTTTATTTATTTATCTGACAGAGATCACAAGTAGGCAGAGGCAGGTAGAGAGAAAGAAGGGAAGCAGGCTCCCCGCTGAGCAGAGAGCCTGATGCGGGGCTGATCCCAGGACGCTGAGATCATGACCTGAGCTGAAGGCAGAGGCTTGAACCCATTGAGCCACCCAGGCGCCCCATCCTACTTTCTACAACCACACCACCCTCACCTATTACTGATTTAGTAAGTCAGGGCGTAGGCCACGTGCTCCATGACACCCACCCTCCTAAATTCCAAGTGCGGTCCTTCCCAGATGTGGAAACCAGGTGAAATGACTCGCCTACAATCCTGTTTCTCTTCATCCTCAACCTAAGCGGTAGTCAGAACTCCCAAGGTGGAAGCCCTTTATCATGGAGATAAACATCACCACGTGAACAAGCAAAGAAAACACCTGCCTCCAGGTCAGTCTAGGTTTTGAGTCTTTTCTTCCTCCTGGAACTTGTCAAAGTGGCCTCTAAAAAAATCTAGATAGCTGTTGAACTGGGGGCAAGAGGTACACGGGAGTCCATTATGCCATTCCTCTCCTTGAGGAGAGGTTTGAATTTTCACACAATCGGAGAAAGGAGCCCTACAGAGACTCCGCTGTCCCACGAGTGAATGGTCTTTGCTCTATTTCATGTCCTCTTCTTAAGGCTCCTTCATTTTAATTTCCCTTTCCCCAAATCCTGCCCTCTTCAGCAGGATGATATAGGACCCCCAAGGTATCCCGTTTTCTCAAGAAAGGAAATAATTCGACAAAGATCACGGCTGGAGAAGGCAGGCAGTCTCAAGCTTACAGGAAACGCTAAGAGTGGGCAAGGGTGCGATCGGGAGTCGGAAGCTGAGATTTAAAATAATTATGTCACAGGAAGACAAACACTGTAGGACTCCACTTAAAGGAGGTCTCTAGACTAGTCAGAGTCACAGAAACAAATCAGAATAGAGGATGCCAGGGGCTGGGGGAGGGGAAAGTGAGGAGTGGTTCAATGGATACAGTTTCACTTTTACGTGAGGAAGTTCTGGAGAATGGTCGCCCAACAATGTGACTGTACTTGATACTACAGAAATGTACACCTAAATACGGCTAAGGTTATGAATGTTATCAAAAGTGTTTATTACCACAATTAAAAGCACGCATTATTATTGTAACAAAAGCAAAATCGACAGCTTCTTCCTAGATGGTACTAGGCTTGGTATTTTAAAATGATCTCACGTATTTACGAGAACCCTATGTGACAGAAATGATTATCATACCCATTCCACTGACATGAAGACTGAGGTGAGGACATGTTAAATGACTTACGCAGGGCATGGGCGGCAGAGCCAGGACTCAACCCAAGGGGCCCAAACCCCAGAGCTCACCCCCTTACTGGCTGCACCTCACAGGCAAACTAGCTTTCGCCCACTGGAGCTGGAGCGGCGCTCAGTTTCATGTGGCATCTCCGGATTCAGTGCAACGCATCCAAATACATTCTGCTCCTGCCACTTCCGGCACATTTTTCGTGGGGGGGGGGGGGGGGGGGAAAATAAGCCATTTAGGACTGTGGGTTGCTGTCTGATTACAAAGTGAAGGTCAGGTCAACATGAGGTTATCTTTAGAAAGGGGACACACACACACACACACACACACACACACGGAATAACCAGTAAAGGAGATATACAATTTCTTCACCTGCATGGCACTGGAAGACACCAATTCCTTTAACTCCATTACAAGATGTTACTGTTTTCTCTCTTTTTTACAGAATGAGGAACCTGAAGCTTGGAGCCCATCAGTTAAATGCCTTGTTCAAGGTCCCACAGCTGAATCTCAAACGTAATACCTCTTCTAGCTTCAAATGCCCCCAAATGCCCCAGTTCTCTTCAGTATTCCAGAACTGGAGCCCTGATGTTCTCCATAAATAGACTCTACTTCCAGAGATCAGTGATGGGGAAAAGGAGAGACGGAGGGAACTGGTTAGGAACAGAGCAAGGTTTGGTCCTGCTGCATCGTGAGAGTCAACAGAACGGTACACGAATGGTCATAGAATTTCAGAGAACTACAGGCAGACCAAGTGATCTGTGTATGGAAAAGAAGCTGAAAGTACACACACACACACACACACACACACACACACACACACACATACACACCTGTTCGAGATACTTGGAATCTAAGTCTGGAGTCTGTTCGAAAGAACCTAGCTGTTAGAAGCCAGCAACGAGGAGCCTGAAGGCTCTGTAGTTCTGAGAACATGCCAGCATTCGACCCCACGATCAGCCAGTCCCCCAGATGTGCTGAACGATGTGCTATGCTAGCCTCGTCCCTCAGAGAGACACACTTCCTTTCTGGGAAGCCCCAGAAGCAAGCCGGCAGCAGCCCCTCCAGCTGGCCCTTCCGACAGGGGACTGCGTGGGCTACAGGTTCCTGTCCTGCCGCAGAAGTGTGATTTCTCTACAGTGGTTTTCACGTAGGAGGCGGCTCGGACAGCCCGGACCCCATCGAACCGCGCCGCTGCTGGTGTGTGTCTGCTCCCCACACACGTCCGTCAGGTCCTCTGCCCAGTTCCCGTATTGCGGACAGTAACACTTGGTAACAAACAGGGCAAAGGAGCTCTGGGTGGCTTCTTTGTTGAAAACCCTCTACCCTCAACACTTAGCTGCTGAGAAGCTGGTTGGAGGCCAGCGGAGAGCCCAGGAGGCCTCCAGGCTGGGTGTGTCCCTAGAGCAATGGGCTAGTAGTATTTGGTAAGCGTAGCCTTCTGGAAGAACACAGAGGAAGGGAACTGCTGCCCCACATTTAGAGGTCCCATCCAGGTGCCTATCCCACTCTCAGTAAGCTGCTTCAGGATCTGGCGGGAGGGCTGTGGAGATGGAGAAAAGCCTAGCAACCCCCCAGTCCAGGGCTGGAAAGAGCCAGCCAGCCCCAGTTCAAGTGCGGAGACTCACGTCCTCCCGGGCCTTGGGAATGGTTTGTGGACGTCCCGTTAACACCTGCCCTGAACTCACCACCACTACTAGCTAACAGCGCAAGAAGGCCAGATGCTCAGCTCTTCAAGCAGGGGGACCCCCTCTAGCTCCGTCACTCTGGGGATATTTCCAAGTTACCCCAATTACTCTGGACAGCGACTTTCACTGTCTCTAGCATTAAGTAAGGAACACACTGCTAACTGATACGGCGTCCAGCACTGGCCCCCAGACACATCACTCCTCTGGGGGCAGGGGTTGCCTCCCCCCACCCCCCCCGCCCCACCCCCCGGCTCTGAAGCTCTAATTTACAGGCACAGGAAAACTAAAGCGCCAGTCCTTTGTCCTAGATGAGATAAAACAGAGCTCAAACATGCTGACGGGATTCCCAATCAAACAGATGGCTCGGCAGCAGCAGGGAGGGCTCTGGGAATATCTGTAAGGCCATCAGTCTTAGGGGCCTGGATGCCCCAGAACCTGTGCACTGCAAGTGGGTTCTCCCAGCCGAAATAGAATTACCACCACCCTCCCCCCGCCCCACATACAGAAATACCTAAGTTGGAAACTCACTAAATGGTTATGTAATAAACGCGTCTTAGGTACCAAAAAGCAGCCACAGGACAATCCAATAACCTACAACCCCTGGAGCAGAGAGACCAGCTGTGACTCAGCATCTGCTCCCCGAGCCTGGCAGGACAGGGCACCTGCAGAGCTTGCTCAAATGTATGTCATGATTACCAAAAGAATGTCTGAATTCATCCAGCAGACCCCAGCAGACCTCCCTTTCTTCAGACCTGCTTGTTTCATTTTTAACGATTTTACTCATTCATTTGAGAGAGAGAGAGCAGAGGGAGAGGGAGAAGCGGACTCCCTACTGAGGGGGAAGCCGGGCACGGGACGCGATCTCCCAGGACCCTGAGAACACGACCTGAGCCAAAAGCAGACACTTAACTGACTGAGCCACCCAGGCACCCCCAGACCTGGTATTTGTAAAAGCAAAGCTTGTTCTGCTCAAGAGCACAAACCTCTGTTCCATCGTAAAGGACTCAGGCAGGGACAGCTAGCTGTGCACCTCAATCTGAGTCCGCAGAGTTTTAGCTGGGCGCCTGACCTGGCTTCCCAGCCTCCCTTGCTGCTCCCAGTGACTGTGCTAAGTTCTAACCAAACCGATAAGCAGGAGTGTGGAGTGGTAGCTTGCTGGAATCTCCTTAAAACATCGGGATCCCTGCCGACTCTCCTTCCTGCTGGCTGGACTGCAGACTGGATAGCTGGAGCGCAAGCAGCCACTCTGCAGCCCTGGCATCATGAGACTAAATGTAATGGAGCAACTAAATCAAGGGAGTCCCAGACTCCAAGGATTACAGAGCTGAGAGAGGAAGGACAGTGAGATCTAACTCGTCTTGTTTAAACCCAGTCACTTGTGGTTTTCTGTCCTCTCTAACAGAAATGACCCTAATACTGAGGTCAACCCTCATGTACCCAGTATACCTCAGTGCAAATGTTCTCTTGAAAGCAGGAGTGATTCTCATGTCCTGGGCCATGAGGCTGCCTTACTCTTCACAGAAGCCAAGAATATCTCATCAGCCAAATCATGTCCATGTGAGTTTTAAAAGGTAGGGTGAGGAGGACCACTTGCCCAACCAAGGTCCCCAGACCACTGGGCACCCCCCTGCCACGGTCTGTGTATCTCCCCTGAGCTGCCACAGCAGAATTCAACATCCTCCCCACCCCATCAGTACTTGGCTTGAGCTACAGGCTAAGCTCCACAGAGGAAGCAGTATCTAGGGAGGGAAACCCAGCACATAAACAGTGCCAGAGAAGAAACTCCCCAAAACACAAGTTCTCAGTTTTAATTCCTGATACATATGCTGGGGCTGGAAAGGCAGTTTAGCCTAGAAAAGCCCAGGTCCTTGCATGAGAAAAATCCTCACTGATCAACAGTCATCAACACAAACACGCTGCCAAGACTTTTCCACGAACTGCCCATCGCATTAAGCTCTGTTCCTAGGAAAGACATTTCTAGAATGCACTTCTGGGTTCGTAAAATTGTATGTTTGGCCTTGCTCTCTCTTTCCGTCAGGAGCGCTTACTGAAAAACCCGGTCACAGAGCACTTACTCATCAGCTTCAACTGCTCGAGAATCAGCTGGGGGATAATGAGCAACAGAAACACTTCAGAGCTACACAGCAGGGCGCCTGGGGAGGCTCAGTCAGTTAAGCGTCTTAGACTCGGGTCATGATCTCAAGGTCCTGGGATCAAGACCCGCATCAGGCTCTCCGCACAGCAGGGAGCCTGCTTCCCTTCCTCTCTCTCTGCCTGCCTCTCTGCCTACTTGTGATCTCTGTAAAATAAATCAATAAAATCTTAAAAAAATAAAAAATTAAAATTAAAATTAAATTTATTTTAAAAAGCTACACGGAACGCACCAAACACCAGCAACTATTTGCACGACTCTGCAGATCCTCCCTTACTTTGTCCTCAACCCGGCCCTCAGGGGGTTCTCATCGTCCCCACTGACACAGCAGGAAATGGACACAGGGAGGCAAGGACACAACCAGCGCAAGACCTAACAGCCAGTTCGCGCAGCTGAGCCGCTCTTTGAACCTGGGTGGGCCGGCCTCACGACACACGCTCTGGGCCCTACATGCACCTTGCCTTGCCACACGAGAGGTGGAGACCCCCTCCCTTCCCTCGAGTCACAAGGACCCTGCACGCGCAGGAGCACCAGCACCGCGGACACAGGAGCTGCCAGGAGCAGAACATTCTCCCCAAGGCTCTGCGACCTGTTCTCTGTGGGTTTCGCAACGCGCGGGCTTCCTTCCTGGGTAATTTTTCTGTCAAACGATGAACTAGGAAGAGGTCAAGATAAATCATTTGTGGGCGCCTGGGTGGCTCAGTGGGTTAGGCCGCTGCCTTCGGCTCAGGTCATGATCTCGGGGTCCCGGGATCGAGTCCCGCATCGGGCTCTCTGCTCAGCAGGGAGCCTGCTTCCTCCTCTCTCTCTCTCTGCCTGCCTGCCTCTTGGCCTACTTGTGATCTCTGTCTGTCAAATAAATAAATAAAATATTTAAAAAAAAAAAAAGATAAATCATTTGTGATTCCCTACAATTCGTTCTTTGGGGGAGAAAATAGTATTTAAATGCAAGTTAAAGGAGGCGGGACGGATGCTCTGGGAAACCGGGGAGCCCCTGCAGGTGTGTCTGAGCAGAAGCAAGCAGAGGCCTCGCTGGTTACAGCAGATGCACACACGTGGAGAAACCCTTCCAGAAAGTGCGGAGAAAGGACCGATAACATTCCTACTCTCTGACCAGGCACCACACTCACAGTGGGATCAGGGAAGGAGACAGGACGATGACGTATAAACATGTAAGCAGGAAAGAGAACAGAGACTGGTGTGCACCCCAGGACCATAACCATGTAACCAAAGCGGGGAACAGGACGGGGGAAATCTGGAAGGCAAACCCGTCCAAAGTAAAAACTGATGTAGTTCTTCAACATTCTCTTAAAGAAAAAAAAGGGTGGGGTGCCCATGCTCCTCCCGCAAAGCCAAGCGTGCAGTTCATCCACGGCCTGGTAAACAGCTGTCGCCAAACGAAGGCCAAACAGCGGGCAAGACAGGACTGTGCTTGTCCCCAAGCAGCCACGAGACCTCACAACTGGATTAAAATGATTCAGTACAAACAGGGATGGATCCCGGGCTCCTCACGAGGATTCCGAGCCTGAATATGGAATCTGTGAGTATGTCTCTAGACTCCCCACACGATAAGCACCAAAGGCACCCCCCACCCCATACACACACACTCTGGAAAGCATTTGGGATCACCACAAGCTTCGATGACTCTGCGGCTCAGGAAGCCCTCTTGGAAAGCTGGGCGCAAAGAGGAAGTCAGCAGGAGGGTCAATTCTTAGCCCTGTGGTTGCAAGTAAGGTTGGAACTTCCCCGCCACACACCTTTTTTTTTTTTTTTCACTTGAGGGCTAGGAGGCTGGTTGAGAGGGTGAGACCCAGCAAACCAAGCCTCTTGTCTTAGGAACAGACAAGCGTATCTTTGGGCAAGGCATACCATACCCAAAGCCATGCATCTGCTGCCACCTGGCTTACGGGGCGACAATAATATGCCCAGCACAGAAATGACTGCCCAGGACTCTAAGTCCCTCTGAGGGAGAGATACAAGAAGAAAGCTGACTTTCTCCCCCAGTTTTAAAAAAATAAATAAAATAAGTGGGATAACAGAGAGCCCAGGGTGCCAGCTGGATCCTCTGCTGAATCTTTCCAAATTGAAAGCCATACGCGGGACAACTGTTTACTGAAGCCTTAACAGCACGGGGAGCTTTGCGGTCCCCCGTCCTTCCCCAGCAATCCTCAACCACGCTGCTGAAACCCGGAGGCCAAACTATCTGGTTATCAAAAGATGTTTTGTTTTGTTTTAATTTCCTCTTTAGGTCTCCTCCAGCACCCAGGCCTAAACACAGAGCAGCAGGGAAAGGAAACGGAAAACACTGTGCCCAGCACCCACTTCCCTTCCTTTCTGAAAGTCCTGTAGTGTCTTTGAAAACTCAATTCAGTATTTATTCTTCCTGGCCCTGAAGAAAGGGGTTCAAAGGCTCTATGAGCAGACTTCATCCTTTTGCGGTGTCCCTTCTAGGTGTCGATGGAGTCATCATTTATCAACCACCAAGGCCCCCCAAACTCTAGAATCCAAAAATAGATGAACGAACTCCCAGAGCGACACGGACCACGTGACTCTGGAAAGGCCAGCAAGCCGACCCCACTCCAAGTCATCATCAGTTCGCAGGGCTCATCCATGCTGGTGACTAAGAGGAATGAAAGTAAATATCCTTTCAGGAGAATGATGTTCTTTCCTTAAATTGTGAAACCAAAGCTACTATCAGTAAACACAGGCTGAACTCGTTCTGCAACCATACAAGTATGTCCCACTGATGTGACGGAGGCACAAAGGCAATCCCACAGAGGACCCAAGTCTTTTCAAGAAAGGGTGCGGAGCAAGGGGACGTCCGGAGGTAAAACTATGAACTGGACCTGAACTTCACACTTTATGCAAGAAGTAACTCAAAATGGACCACAGGTTGGGGCACCTGGGTGGCTCAGTCAGTTAGGCCACCAACTCTTGATGCCGGCTCGGGTCATGGTCTTGGGGTCCTGGGATCAAGCCCTACCTCAGTCCCTGCGTTCAGGGCGGAGTCCACTTAAGGATTCTCTCCGCCCCCTCCCTCTCCCCACTCACACCCTCTCCCTAATAAATAAATAAATCTTAAAAAAAGAAAGAAAGAAAGAAAGGGCCAAGGGCGCCTAGGTGGCTCAGATGATTAAGCATTTACCTTCAGCTCAGGTCATGATCCCAGGGTCCTGGGATCAAGTTCCGCATCAGGCTCCTTGCTCAGAAGGGAGCCTGCTTCTCCCTCTGCCTGCTGCTCCCCCTGTTTGTGCTCTCTCTGACAAATAATCTTTAAAAATAAAATAAAATAAAATAAAATAAAAATGAAGCACAGGCAAAAATCTACCAAATTTGGGGCACCTCAGTGGCTCAGTTGGTTAAGTATCTGACTTCAGCTCAAGTCATGATCACAGGGTCCTGGGATCGAGGTCCCTAACGGGCTTCCACTCAGTGGAGGGTCTGCTTACCCCTCGGCTCCTCCTCGCACTCATGTGCTCCCCCACCCTTAAATAAATAAATAAACTCTTTAAAGAAAATCTATCACATTTATTAAGGAAAAAACACAGGAGAAACTCTTCAGGATCTAGTGCTTGGCAACATTTTCTTAAGCTTGATATCAAAAGCATTACCTATAAAAGGGGAAGCTGATAAAATTAATTTTATCAAAAATAAAAGGTGCTCTGTGAAACATTCGCTTTTAGAATGAACACACAAGGGGTGCCTGGGTGGCTCAGTAGGTTAAAACCTCTGCCTTCGGCTCAGGTCATGATCCCAGGGTCCTGGAATGGAGCCCAAGTTGGGTTCTCTGCTCAGCGGGGAGCCTGCTTCCCTTCCTCTCTCTCTCTCTGCCTGCCTCTCTGCCTGCCTGTGATCTCTGTCTGTCAAATAAATAAATAAAATCTTAAAAAAAAAAAAAAAAGAATGAACACACAAAGCTACAGATGAGAAAAAATACTTGTAAAACTCATGTCCAACAAAGAATTAGTATCTAGAATTCTTAATGAATTCTCAAAACTCAATAGTAAAAAAACAATCAATCCCAATTAGAGTATGGGCAAAAGACATGAAGAGACATTTCACCCAGGAGGACACACTACTGGCAAATAAGCACATGAAGATAGACACAACATCTTTAGCCATTAGGGAAATGTAAATTCAAATCAAGATGACATGTCACTACACACCCATCAGAATAGCCAAAAGAGGGGCGCCTGGGTGGCTCAGTGGGTTAAAGCCTCTGCTTTCGGCTCAGGTCATGATCCCAGGGTCCTGGGATCGAGCCCCACATCGGGCTCTCTGCTCAGCAGGGAGCCTGCTTCCACTTCTCTCTCTGCCTGCCTCTCTGCCTACTTGTGATCTCTGTCTGTCAAATAAATAAATAAAATATTAAAAAAAAAAAAAAAAGAATAGCCAAAAGAAAAGATAGTGACAACACCAAATGCTGGTGACAACAGGGAGAAAAGATCAGTCATACACTGCTGGTAGACATGCAAACAGTTCGTCTACTCAAGAGAACAATTTGGCATTCATTCATTCATTCATCCCATTCTCTACACCCAATGTGGGGCTTGAACTCACAACCCAAGATCCAGCATCATAAACTCTACAGACACAGGCAGGTGCCCCCAACAATTTGGCACTTTCTTAAAAAACTAAACACGCCATTACCATATGACCCTGCAAATTGTACTGCTGGGCATTTATCCCAAAGAAACGAACACATGCTCACCCTAGAACGCGTACGCAAATGCTCACAGAACAGCCAAAACTGGAGACCACTCAGATGTTCTTCAAGGGGTAAACGGTTAAACAAATTGTGATGTGTCCATGCCACGAAACACTACTTAGCAAAGAAAAGGAACAGACCACCTCCTGTATAGACTCCCAGATAATTCTGCTAAGGGAAATGAAGTCAACCCCAGTAGGGTATACATACTGTAGGTTTCCATTCATATCACGTTTTAGAAATGACAGCTATGGAAATGGACAGCAGGTGAGTGGTTGGCAGGGATTAGGGACGGGGGGGGGGGGGGAATGGGAGTGCAGAGAAGGCAGGGAGTGCAGAGAAGGGCAAGCTGAGGGAGGGACCCCTCAGTGATGAAATGTTCTGTATCTTCACTGGATCAGTATCATTCCTCTGGGACACCTGGTGGCTCCAGTGGTTAAGCAACTGCCTTCGGCTCAGGTCATGATGCCGGAGTCCTCAGATCAAGTCCCACATCGAGCTCCCAGCTCCCTCTGACCTTCTCCCCTCTCACGCTCTCACTGCCCCCCCTCCAAATAAATTAATTAATTAAACCTTTTTTAAAAAAAAAAAATGTATCAATCCCCTGGTTGTGTTTTTTAAGCCACTGCCATCACGGAAACTAAGGAAAAGGTCCACGGGATCCCTCTGTATTACTTCCTGCAACTGTATGTGAATTGACAACGATCTTAAGAAAAAAAAAAAAAAAGATTAATGACCATCCATCTTCTCCAATACCAGAAATTCAGGCTCTCCCCGCTCAAAATTCTTTTTCCCTCACAAACCCCAAATACCGAATTGCTATGGAGTGACTGTATTCTGCATGTGGGACAGACGTGACAGGGGGGCAGGGGCACAAAAGAACAGACTGTTTCGGGTTGAATGGTGGCCCCCAAGAGCACTGGACTATGTCCCAACCTTCAGAACCTCAGAATGTGACCTTATTTGGAATGAAGGGCTTTGCAGATATAACTAAGGTTAAGGACCTTGAGGTCATGCCAGATTAGGACGGGTACTAAACCCAATGGCAAGTGTCTTTAGAAGAAACAGAAAAGGAGAAAACACAGACACACAGGCAATGCCATGTCAGGATGGGGGTGGGGACCAGATCTAAGCCAAGGAGCCCCACCAGTGCTGGGAGAGAAGCGTGGATCTGCCTTCAGAGGCTCCACAGGAAACCAACACTGCCAAACCCCCAGATTTGGGGCTTCTGGCCCCCAGGACAGTAAGAAAGTAAGCATTTCCTTTTTCACACACATTTGTGGCAACTTCTTAGTGCAGCCCCAGCAAGGAAATGCACCCGTCATGATTTAGTGGGCTCGATTTTTCTCTTTATCATCACAGAGGATGTGAGCACTTTCTTCAGCTTCTGTATTTATAAACTCCTGGACACATTTTTTTCATCTTCTTCCAGAGGATATACTCTAAGGATGTACCATTTCACTTTATAATCTTTTCCCGCAGAATTTTTCCTGGTGTTTCTGTTTGCTCCCAGATTAGACTGTGGCTGGCTGGCATTATCAAGTGTCGGCTTCCTCAAACATCGGGTTAATCATTATCGTGCACCCGCAACAGATTCAACCCATTTCTGAAGTCTTCGGCTATACTTACAAGTGCTCGGCACTGAACTTCACTTACGGTTTGCCTGGTGCCCAAGAAGTTGCTTCTAGGTCTGGCTATGTGCTTCAGGGCCTTTACAGTGAGAATCAGGGATGCCTGGGTGGCTCAGTGGGTTACGTGTAATCAGGGATGCCTGGGTGGCTCAGTGGGTTATGTGTCTGCCTTCCCCTCAGGTCATGATCCCGAGGTCTTGAGATCGAGCCCCCCATGGGGCTCCCTGCACCTCTGCTTGCCATTCCTTGAGCTTGTACTCTCTCTCTCTCTCTCTCTCTCGGACAAATAAATAAATAAAACCTTAAAAATAAAAGCTAAAACAAGCTTTATACAAGTAGGACAAGTTTCTAGTACTAGATTTGCTAAGGCAAAGAATATGCATTTTTTTAAAATTTCCATGCATAAGGCCGGAGAGCCCCCATCCCCCATCAACGATCCACACATACCTACTTCCTCAAACTCTTTAAGAGTGTCTAACTTCACAGGAGCTATCTAATTTACCACTGTTTTAAATGAGAATAAATACCTTTCATATGCCTAAAAGCTTTCTGTTTTTGTTTTTCTGAAACCATGCTGCTAATACCCTACCCACACTTCTTTTCCTCCTGATCCTCAAAAGCTCTTATACATACTGAGAAAATGGCCCATTTCTCATTGCTATCACCCGTGTTTTTTCCAGTTTACTGTCCTTCTACTTTGAAGTGGTGTTTCCTGATAAAAAATTTTATTTATGTAAATGGATACTTTTTTCTAAAGTTTCTTTATCATGTTATAGTTAGAAAAGACTTCCTTACACAGAAACTTATACTGAATTCCCCTACGGTGTCTTCTCCTCCGTGACTTTCACATCCTTGCTTCTGCCTTCAACTCCCAAGATCCCGCCTGGATTGAGGGAGGACCACGAGCGGGCACGAGGGCTCCCGGCCAGGGGCCCTCTGCGCCAGGAGCTTCTAGCCAAATGGCCAGGGACGCGGATGGCAAGCAACGGAACGGAAACGAGATGTAGAGCTGTGGGCTGTAAGGCACTTCCTGTGCACATACAAACAGTTAGAGAAAAACCTGCAGCTGCGTCCCTCTGGAATTCCTCCGGAAAGAGCCATGGGCTCTGCGACCAGCCCTCAGGCCCACAGCTGCAAACAGGCTAAGGGACCAGGCTGTGGCCCCAGGAGAGCAGGAATCTCACAGCAAGTGTGGAGTACGTCACAGTCAAAGGCCATGCGTCAAGTTACCTTTCTTTAGGAGGTGTATTTTTCCCACCCCATGCAGGATATGCTGGTAAGACTATGAAATCCTGTTTCTCCCCATCATGGCAAACAACTAAAATAAGCACACACACTCCCAACAAAACAGAAAAAAAAAAAAAAAAAAAAAAAAAACCACACACACACACACACACAAACTAAAGATTCATGGGGAGTTTCTGTCCCAGCAAGCCTTCTATTAATGATGCATCCACAACTGAAGACAGGAAAGTAAGAAGCACAGATTACAAACCCTGATCTCCCTCTCTCCCTGCCCCCCCCATCTCATTTGAAATGGCTCCCACACATTTCCAGGAAACAGTACTCAGTTCCCTTGGGGAAGCGTCCTGTAAGTGTGCCACCTCTCCAGAACGCAGCGAGAGGCCCGCCATCTCTTCCTACATCATTCAAACAGAACCCTCCTGCCAGAGACTGGCCCAGGAACCCCTGTGAGTAGCAGCTAAGCATCTTCTTTCATATATTAAAATTATCTCTAAAATCGTATTAGGAAAACTGGATACCCACATTAAAAAAAAAAAAAGGCTGGAAACCCATATGTCACAATATACAAAAATTAACTCAAAATGGATCAAAGGTCTAAACATAAGAGCTGAAACTGTAAAACTCCCAAAGGAAAACACAAGAGGAAAGCACAATGGCATTGGATTTGGCAATGATCTTTTTGGGTATGATGCCAAAAACAGACAACGGAAGAAAAAATAAATGAGATGGACCTCATCAAAAATGAAAAGCTTTTAGCGATCAAAGGATACTATCAACAGAGTAAAAAAGCAAACTAAGGTAAGGGAGAAAAATATCTGCAAATCTAATATCTAACCGTACCCACAATATATAAGGAACTCCTACGAGTCAACAACAGCAGCAAACCAATTAAAAAACTGACAAAAAGACTTGAACAGACACTTCACAAGAACATATACAGACAACAGCTGGAAGATACTCAACATCATTAATCACTAGGGAAATGCAAATCAAAGCCCTGGTAAGATACCTCTTCACACCAATTTAGGATGGCTACTATCGTGGAGGGGGGGGGGGACACAGAAAATAATAAAGGTAAGTGAGGATATGGAGAACTGGAACCCTGTATACGACTGGTGGAAAACAATATGGCGACGCCTCAGAACATTAAACACAGAATTACCACAGAGCCAGCAATTCCACTTGTAGGTAGATACCCAAAAGAATCGAAAGCAGGAATAGATTATTTGCGTACTTGTGTTCACAGCAGCAGAAAAGATGGAAGCAAACCAAGTCTACTGACAGATGACTAAACAAAATGTGGTACAGACAAACAAAGAAATATCTATTCACCCTTAAAGAAGAAGGAAATTCTGACTCATGCAATACCATGGATGAACCTTGAGAGAATTCCCCAAAGAATTAAGCCAAATGAAACAAGCCAATCACAGAAGGACAAATACTATTCAATTCCACTTACATGAGGCACTGAAAGTAGTCAAATCCATAAAGACAGAAGGCAGAATGGTGGTTTCCAGGGGCGGGGGGGGGGGGGAAATGAGGTGTTATTGTTTAACAAGTATAGAGTTTAAAATGGAGAAGACGAGAAAGTTCTGGAGATGGATGGTAGCAATGGTTGTACAAGAATGTGAGCACACGTAATGCCACAGAACTTTAACTTAAAAATGGCTCCAATGGGGGCACCTGGGTAGCTCAGTGGGTTAAGCCTCTACCTTCGGCTCAGGTCATGATCCCAGGATCCTGGGATCGAGCCCCACATCAGCTCTCTGCTCAGCAGGGAGCCTGCTTCCCCCTCTCTCTCTGCCTGCCTCTCTGCCTACTTGTGACCTCTGTCAAATAAATAAATAAATAAATCTTTTTAAAAAATGGCTCCAATGGTAAATCTATGTCATGTATGTTTTTTTTTGTTTTGTTTTTGTTTTTTTTTTTTAAGATTTTATTTATTTATTTGTCAGAGAGAGAGAGAGAGCGAGCACATGCAGACAGAATGGCAGGAAGAGACAGAGAGAGAAGCAGGCTCCCTGCTGAGTAAAGAGCCCGATGTGGGACTCGATCCTAGGAACGCTGGGATATTGACCTGAGCTGAAGGCAGCCGCTTAACCAACTGAGCCACCCAGGCGTCCCTATGTCCTGTATGTTTACCACAATGAAACAATTATTTATATTGCTACTCTCTTCTCTACCACTAAATCAGGGCAAGGATCTCCGCTCATTAATCTCTGTACACCTACCCGAGTGTCAAGTACAAGTATTCTGAACCTAAGTCACATTTCTCACGCAGAGTCTCTGAAACCAAGATGCCCTCCAGGATCCTGGTCCGAGGACTGAAACACAGCACCTAAAACTATGATAGAGGGAGCGCCTGGGAGGCTCAGTGGGTTAAAGTCTCAGCCTTCAGCTCAGGTCATGATCACAGGGTCCTGAGATGGAGCCCAGCATCTGGCTCTCTGCTCAGTAGGGAGCCTGCCCCCCACCACCACCGCTCTCTGCCTGACTCTCTGCCTACTTGTGATCTCTCTCTGTGTCAAATAAATAAATAAAATCTTTAAAAAAAAAAAATGACAGAGGCAGGAGGGAGAGGAGGAAAAGATCTTATCACACCACCTTTTCCTCAGTTACAGAAACCAATTCATTCATTAACAAACACCTAATTAAAAGAAATCAATAACCTGTATTACTAGTTACCAACTCCAAGCCACATTGTTAGGGGGTATATACTTCCTGGTATGGGAAAAACACAAGCATATACTTTAATCTCCCAGAGGTAACTTCCTCTTCCAGGAAGCCTGATTGACTGATTGACCGATATATTTATTTATTTTAGACTTTATTTATTTATTTATTTGACAGAAACACAGAGAAAGAGGGAACACAAGCAGGGGGAGTGGGAGAGGGAGAAGCAGGCTTCCTGCTGAGCAGGGAGCCCGACTCAGAGCTCGAACCCAGGACCCTGGAATCATGACCTGAGCCGAACGTAGAAGCTTAACAACTGAGCCATGCAGGTGCCCCACTCTTCCAGGAAGATGTAGAAGACTGCCTCTTGCAAGTGCCCTTGCTCCTAGCCCTCCCTTGTTCCTCTCCCTGCTCCCCAGAAGTGCCAACCACTCCCTTTCCAGCCACACACCGAGTATGTGTGAGAGAAACAGGAAGGAGAACCAGAGCTTTCTGCTCAGCAGGCGGAAGCATTAAGGTTGGTCTCATCTTTTTTTTTTTTAATTTTTTAATTTATTTATTTGACAAAGAGAGATCACAAGTAGGCAGAGAGGCAGGCAGACAGAGAGGAAGGGAAGCAGGCCTTCCACTGAGCAGAGAGCCCAATGCGGGGCTCGATCCCAGGACCCTGGGATCATGACCCGAGCTGAAGGCAGAAGCTTTAACCCACGGAGCCACCCAGGTATCCCTGGTCTCATCTTAACAGAACCAAGAACCCCCGCATGACTTCTGTCACCACTGATGGGAGCCGAGTCTGATTATGGATATTCTGTGATTAGTTATTACAACCAGGGATATCCTAGTTAACCACGCCTCTTCCTTCTCTGAGTGTGCTCATAGACTCCCTGGGGACCATCACTAGTGTGACCGTTTCAAATCACTTTTATGATGCTCTCACAGTACTTTGAAGAGCTGCCTACTGAAATGGAATGCATGGCCAGTGCCTACCTTTTTTATGTGGGAGAGGTTTAAAGAGACAATATAATACAAGCCTATCTTTTTACACTTAAAAAAAAAAAAAAGTAAGGAATATACAAATAAAAGAATGCAAAGCCTCCTTCTCCAAAATAAATAAATAAATAAAAGGTAAAAACAGGGACCCCTGGGTGGCTCAGCCAGTTAAACAGGGTCCTGGGATCGAGTCCTGTATCAGGCTCCTCACTCAGCAGGGAGCCTGCTTCTCCCTCTGTCTGTGGCTCTCCCTGCTTGTGGACTCTCTCTCTCTGGCAAAAAAATAAAATCTAAAAAACAAAAAGAAGGCAACAGCAGAAAACGTGAAGAACCACAGTTCTCCGAGTGTTTTCTCCAGTGGCCCTCACCGCCTTGCCACCCTAGCAACCCCCACCCCACCTCCCCCGCCCCGCCCCGTATCTGGGACCCAGCTGTCCTGGGAAACCACCTGGAGCGCTGCCAACAGCAAGCACCGAGAATTCTGCCCACCAGGCAAGAGTATGAAAAACGTTTATCCTTCTTACCAATAATTCAACTTTTAGGAATCGCTCTTAAGGAAATAATTAGACAAACCAAGTGCCCGTGTCCATGCCTATAAAAACACTGGATGACAACCTACACAGTCAAACAACAGGCGGGGGGTGGGGGGTGATTTGTTAAATACGTTCTGGCACTCACAAAACACTACTGAGTCATGTTTGCATAGAATATTTGGCAATATGGGGCGTGCCTGGGTGGCTCAGTCGGTTAAGTGTCTGACTTTGGCTTAGGTCATGACCTCAGGGTCCTGAGATTGAGCCCCACATCAGGCTCTGTGCTCTCAGGGAGTCTGCATGGGATTCTCTCTCTCTCTGCCCCTTCCCCCCAGCTGGTGCACGTGCCCTCTCTCAAACATATTAATCTCAAAAAAAAAAAGAAGAAGAATATTTGGTAATATGGGAAAACGCTCAGGAGACATGATAGGAAACTATTTTTTTCTTAGTCTTATCCAAAGCTTCATGGATGTATATATATTAAAGCTCAGAAAGAAATAGAACAGTTTGGGGCATCTCAGTGGGTTAAGCCTCTGCTTTTGGCTCAGGTCATGATCTCAGGGTCCTGGGATCAAGCCCCGCATCAGGCTCTCTGCTCGGCAGGGAGTCTGCTTCCCCCTCTCTCTGCCTGCCTCCCTGCCTACTGTGATCTCCCTGTCAAATAAATAAAATCTTAAAAAAAAAAAAAAAAAGAAATATAACCATTTCAACAAAGATTAGGTCTGGGTGAAGGAAAAGGTTGCTTCTTTCTTTATACTCTTCTAATTATTTTTTACATACCAAATGGGATGGCTCAGGCAGCAAGAAGTCCAACCCAAAAACCCACACACGAGATCCTGATACACATGCAAATCACTAAATGTCATTTGTGTCTGAAATGTTATTTTAAAAAATCAGGCTGCTTACAACCCTTAAAAATGACTGCTAAGAGGAAAAGCCGAGCTCTCTGGGGAGGTTTCCCATCCATTATCATTAGGATGCATGGTGCTTGGGCGGAGATGGGAAAATGTCTGTGGTTTCCTACTCTCATTTGGCACCCTCAGTCTGACCGCTACAAAAGCCAAAGAATGTACAAAAACAGGTGGCAGATCCAGAACTGTGATTATGTGGGGCTACTTACCTGGTAATGAAAAAAACAAAGAACTATTGAAAAATAACTGACATGACTCCTAATACATACAAGGTGACTGCCACGTTTAACAAACACATAAAGTAACGGACATATATCATAAATGCTATCTTTTTTTTTTTTTAAGATTTATTTATTTGAGAGAGGGAGAGCAAGTACAAGAGCACTGGTGGGGGAGGGGCAGAAGGACAAGCAGACTCCCTGCGGAGCAGGGAGCCCAATGCGGGACTCCATCCCAGGACCCTGGGATCATGACCTGAGCTGAAGGCAGAGGCTTAGCCCACTGAGCCACCCAGGCGCCCCTGGAGAATCTAATCTCTATCAACAACGGAACAAGTCTTCAATCCAGCAGTGAGGAAGACCAGATGGTCACCATGCCTCCAACACTCCTCATTTCTAGAACATCCGGTCTGAGGCTATTTAGGCTCAGCCCTATCAAGGTCAATTCCAAAACTAATTTAGGGGCACTTGAGTGGCTCAGTCGGTTAAGTGCTCAACTCTTGATCTCGCTCAAGTCTCGATCCCAGGGTCATGAGTTCAAGCCCCGTGTTGGGTTCCATACTGGGTGTGATGCCTACTTAAAAACAAAAAACAAAACCCCAAAATACCAATTTCAAGTATGCCTTTTTAGCCTCTGGTTCCAGTGACAACTCCCCTATAGCCTGTGGAAGGCCCTGGCTTGAAAAGAAGTTTTCCTGCTTTACACAACAGCCTACAAATAGTGCGACTCACAAATACACCGCCACCGGGAAGTTCCCTGGCCGTGCAAAGGCGGGAACACATCTTTCCGTGCACTTGAGTAAGGATGAGGTTCCCAGCATAGCTTCCGATGTCAGCTTGACCTGTACCGCTGACAAACTACTGACCATCTATCTACAAAACAGAGAAAACCAGGTCGCCGCAGTCGTCAAATGGGAGGAAAAAAGAGTACCTGGGCAAGTGAGTAAATGCTGGTGCTTGAGGGTAGAGAAAAGCTATTTCTATTTCAGAAGCTTTTTTCTTCAATGCGGCTTGTTCAACACACAACCGGCCACCTCCCTCTAGACTGCTCTACTCAGTGCCTCTCTGCCATGCCACTTTTCTGAGCGTCTCCCACGAGGACACCCTTAAGTGCATCACACCCCCTGAGGATCAACATGCAAAGCAGACCTCTGGCACCGCTGGCGCCAGGCAGAAAAAAACATAGTACACTCCGAATGGGTATCTGTGCACTCTCTTTTCTGTGCATCTCTCTTCTTAGAGCCCAGAGGCTTGCGTGGAATTACATGTTTCCTTGGTCTGACTTTCCAGATCTGACTGGAGCAGCTAAGAACCAGACTGTTTAAAAAAAAAAAAAAAAAATCTAAAAAAAGAAAAAATATCCTCTAAATAGCCAAATGCCTATCAAGGTCCCTAATTTAAATAAAGCTTTTGGTTTTTTTCCTACCCAGGGAGATCCTCAATTAGAGGTTATTTACGCGTCATTTTTATATGCAAACAAGTTGCTCTTCCAGATGCAAGTGAAAGAGAAGGGAACAATGTTGAGTATCTCCGTAGGACACTATTTTATTCTCATCGAAGATTTAAGCTTCTTGTCAATGCCACTCAGCAATGACATTAAGACCTGTGAGCTGAAACTAGACCCAACCTGGCTGGTGCTCAAGTCAGCGGAGGCAGAGTCATGGCCAACAGCCAGCAGCCACCTGTACAATGAAGGCAGTCAAGAAAAAGAAGCTGTTGAGGCGCCTGGGTGGCTCAGTGAGTGAAGCGTCTGCCTTCGGCTCAGGTCAGGATCTCAGGGTCCTGGGATCGAGCCCCGCATCGGGCTCCCTGCTCAGCAGGAAGTCTGCTTCTCCCTCTTCCTCTGCACCTATCCCCCATTCATGCTCCATCTCTGAAAGAAAGAAAGAAATAGAGAGAAGCTGACCTAAGTTTCAGACTGTAACTATCCCATTCCCTAAAAGGTGCTTGGAATCCTTTTCAATCATTTCTCTTTACAGCTAAGTCTCCGAAGGTGTCAGGACTTGAAAGAGGCTTATCTGAAACCCGCTGGCCTTGAGGTTCCAGAGTGATGGGGGTTTTCCTCTGAAAGATCTCAGAGTAGTGGCAGTGGGGCCGGGAGACAGCCTGGGGACATTTTCAGTCATGGCTGGGGGCTGCCTTAGCAAAGCCAAGAGTGTTAGGGAAGCCAGAGCAAGACACACTCCAGAGCACAGTGCAAGGCTTAGCTTCCTGGACTTTGCTCTCTGAGACCCCTTGGAAGGAAGCAAAGATGGAGAGTAAGAGATTGAACGTGACCAGAGAGACTGCGGGGGGCACAGAGCAGGGGACTCTCCTGTTTCATTCAAGTATTTCACGAGTTTAATGAGGATCTCTGCCAGCACTGACGGGAGGACTTAGGACTTTCCTTCCTATGAGCAACGGCCTTCAAGTGGGAGTCACTACAGAAAAAAAAACAATGGGACCTTCGGCCCAACCCTTTCTCTTCCCCCACGGGCCACCTGAAAACTTATCAATTTACCGAAAATGTGGCACAATTTACTGAAATGATACAAAGTGGTATCATGCAATCGGTATTATTTCCCTGGAGGAAGGAGAGCATGAGGAAGAGAAACTAGGCCGGAGGTCCAGAGGTCTGTGTTACATCCAGATGTAGCAGGTAACCTTGAGCCTCGTGGTTGACCTCCTTTGGCCCAAGTTTCTCCTAAGATGGCCAAGTAGGGGACAGCTAGCTTACAGGCCTGTGTAAGTGACATCTTCAGTGGTCAATAAACAACAGCTAATCCCATCACTGCCTGTTGGTGACAAATTGTTTTGGGGATGGGTCTCTTGCTTTCCACCCAGGCGACCCTGTTAACAGGGTGCTACCCAGGTCAGAAATGCAGGGGGTCAGAAATGCAGGGGAATGTTTCGAGATGAGACCCAGAGGACAGATGACAGCTGCCTGAAAGTTCGGACACACAGAACAAAGAGACCAAGTAAGAGGTGCAGCGGGACGGGGGGGGGGGGGGGGGGGGGGGGGCGGCGTGTGCCTTTAGCTCAGGTCATGATCCCGGGGTCCTGGGATCGAGCCCTACATTGGGTTCCCTGCTCGACTGGAAGCCTGCTTCTCCCTCTCCCACTCCCCTGCTGGTGTTCCCACTCTCACTGTCTCTCTCTGTTGAATAAATAAATAACATCTTTTAAAAAAAAAAAAAAGGCAGCAGCAGAGAGCGGCTGAGGTTGACCAATTCAGACAGCAGCTAAGGATAGAGGCCAAGAGTCTCCAACACAGGAGGACAGCGACAGCGACCAGCCTCTCCCTAGACATTGCACAAATTCCGGGACAGCCACTGGTGTCAAGCTCCACTCCCCAATCCGCAGCCGCCTCCGCCTCAGGAGGATGGCGTCCACCTGAACACCTGTCCCAGGACACTCCACGTGAAGAACAAAGCCTTGGGGTGCCTGGGTGGCTCCGTCGGTTTAGCCTCGGACTCGACCTCAGCTCAGGTCTTGATCTCAGGGTCGTGCACTCAAGCCCCACAAACAAGGCCTCTTCACAGACCACATACTGTCCTTTACTCCCGTGTCCCAACTCGGTGAACTATCTTACCTCGTTCATCCCTCAAAACAATCCCCCAGTATGATTACTAAACATGTCAGATGGTTAGAAAACGTGTCGTAGAAACGAAAAGCAACCTCGGCAGAAGTCACCCAGCAGAGGCCAATCCGGAGGACAGATTCCTGGTTTACTCAGCCCCTTTCCACCCTCGCTTTGCTAACCGCCAATCCCTGAAGGCCTCAGACAGGTGAGCCCAGTATCCAGCACTGGCTCCCACGTTCATCTTCTGTTGCTCTAAACACAGCTGGAATGCCTAGGTCACCCTCGCCCCATGGGCCACTCATCTGTTCTTGCGTGGCTTGAACTCGGTGAACACCTTCTCCAGGGTAAGGAAAGGAAGGGAGCATTCCTCCGGCAAAACTCGGAAACTCTCCCTACCGCCGGTGACCCCTTCCTGGGCTGAGGGAGGATCACCAGGCAGGGAGCCAGCCAGGGAGCCACCTGCACCCTTCCTTGCAGAACGGGTGACAGAGCAGGTACTGCTGACTCAGCAGCTCCCCCGACATGCCCAGACACTTCTGCTGCAAAGCCTGATGGAACCTTCTCAGACTTGGCCAGTCTTTCCAGGGACCAGTTCCCAGGCCTATCAGAGCAGCCGACTGCTCGCTTGTTCATGTGTCTGCAAAACTGAGCCTCGGGGGCAAGGCTGCCAAGGGGGCAGACAGGGAACCACAGTCACTCACTGCATGACACCCAGGGCAGTGCCAACAGACCAATGACACACGAGGTGCAGGAGACACACAGGAAGAACTGGACAGACCCACTTGTCAAAGCTTGGTTCCACCCCTCCTTGGCTGAGCCACCTCGAGATTACTTAACCTCTCTGAGCCTCCACTCCCTCCCCTGAACAGAAGACCGATGCCTCAGACCTCAGGACAGAAGTAAATGGGCACCTTTTTAAAAAAAGATTTATTTATTTGACAGAGAGAGACAGAGAACAAGCAGGCAGTGAAGCAGGCAGAGGGCGAGGGAGAAGCAGGCTCCCTGCTGAGCAGAGAGCCTAATGGGGCTTGATCCCAGGACCCTGAGATATAACCTGAGCTCAAGGCACACACTCAACTGACTGAGCCACCCCGGCGTCCCAAACAGGCACCTTTTAATCTGTATGTGCATCTGGCAAGAGTGGCTCAAGGCTCAGTACATGCTGGTCCTCACATACCACCTCACACACAAACCTGGACATTGCCTACCTCTAGATTTTTTTGTAATGGTCTGGAAGAACAAGCCCTTTTCTCCAGTCCTCCGACCACACTCCCCTCCCTCACTCCCTCTGATCGCTAATTCTAGAGGCTATGATCCTCAGAACTCTCCGACCGCTCTCTGTCCCTCCAGCAAACACACACATAGGGAAGCTGCTCCAGATGTCAGGGCTGGCCTGGTGATGGCATCTCACCCTTCAATAGTAACCCTTTATGGGTTTTTTTTTTAAAGATTTTATTTATTTATTTGACAGAGATCACAGTAGGCAGAGAGGCAGGCAGAGAGAGAGAAGGAAGCTCCCCAATGAGCAGAAAGCCCAATGCAGGGCTTGATCCCAGAACCCGGGGACCACGCCCTGAGCCGAAGGCAGAGTTTTTAACCCACTGAGCCACCCAGGTGCCCCCCTTTATGGTTTTAAGACTTATTTTGTTTAGAGAGAGACAGCACAAGCCACGGAGGGGGAGAGGCAGAGGAAGAAGCAGATTCCCGCTGAGCTTGGAGTCCCACGCAGGGCTCGAACCCACCACCGTGAGATCAGGACCTGAGCCAAAATAAAGAATGAGATGCTTAACTGACTGAGCCACCCCGGCGCCCCAGTACGTGAGGCCTCGACCACTGACAGCCTAAGGCAGAAGCTGAGACAAGGACAAGGAGAGCTCGGGGGTGGGGGTGGGTACACGGAAGGTCAGATGGGGGGGGGGGAAGGGTGTGTCAAGGACACGCTTCAGGCACCGCGGCTTGGCACACAGGCCTGTCCAGCGGGACCGGCGCTGCCGTTCCTGCCTCTCAGCCCCGCTGCAGACCAGTGCTCATCCCTCCTCCAGCTCGGACATCCCCTCTGCTAACCCCGGTGTTCAGTGTCCCCCTGGGCGCTCTTAGCATACACCGCGCGGCGTGTCACAGCACGTACTCGGCGCGCGGCCACCGTCCCCATCTCTGGATGAGGGTACAGCAGGCCCTCCGGGCGGGCCGAACGCACCAGGGCCGCAGCCTGCCCTCACCAAAGGCGTCTCATGGGCCTCCCATGGCCGGAGACTCAGGACAGGGTCAAGTTCCAAGGGCTCGCTCTGCGTGCCTACGGAAGACACGTTCATTGCCATGCCGCAGTTCGCCACGGGAGAGGAGTGAGGCCGTCGACCTCACAGGGCTGTGGCTGACCTCAGGATCACTGAAGGGGCTGAGAAGCTGGTTAACTGCCTGCGCTCTTCAGGGCCCAAGGCTTTCTCAGCCCCCGCTACCCCCGAGGGCTGTAGGTAACGTATTTATCCTTAATTCTCGGGCTCTGATACTGGTCCCCACGGACACGTGCGGCGGCTGGAGGGGTGACGTTTGTTGGACTCTCAGAGCATTTTCCAATTAACGCATCTATTACAGCCTTCCAGCTCCCGCCGGGGGAGCCCAAGGCTGGAGCTGGGAAGGCCAATAGGGCAGTCACCACCTGGACGAGTGAACACAAGCCAGCGACACGAGTCACAACTCCTTGTCTGCTCACCCAAGTCACTCCAAGTTGCTTTTCCTAGGAGACACCCCTCTGGCCAGCTGCGGCATAAATACACACAAGAATGTCAACCGAGAAAGTAGACGAAGGAACAGGGACCGAGTGGTTACAAAGAGGAAGGTTTTTTTGTCTTAAAGCCTTGAAAGCTCATTACTAGTTCCCTAAGGGGAAAAAATACAAAGAAACAAACAAAACTCAATACCTCAAATGTCAGGTATGAGGGATACAAGAGGCACTTAATGTTTGCTGAAAGAATCAACCCGTCAGCTGCTGCGTACTACTTCAGGGAACCCCAATCAGCTTAATAGAAACAAGGTTTCAAAGACGCAGGACTGGCTGTGCCACGCTCAGTAAGACATTTCTGGAGCCTTACTTCTATCACCTATGGGAGGCAGGGACCACTAAACAATTTCTGCAACAGGTAACAACATATTGTTCAGAACATTTAATATGCACTACCTTCTGCACCGGGAGACACAAGCCACTTTGCCAAGGGAGAAGCTTTATGAGTTAAAAACACTTCTGCACCTCCACATTTTATTCCCTCAACACCTCACTGCCAGGGACACCCTCCGTTTACAGCAAGGACTGAAACTCCTGTAGGCTGGCGGGCTCGCACTGGGGCACGCGCAGGGCCGGGCAGGAGGGAGTCACAGAATGCTGACTGCTCCACTCCGCCACGCTCATCCGCAAGGAAACACACTTCCAGGTCTTCCCTGCCCCGGGGCAGCTCAGGCACACTGCAGACTCCCCTGGTCACTCCTGCACCCACCAGCTGTCCCGGAGCCTCCATGCTCTACCTACCACGTGGCCCCTGCTTTCTGCACACCACAGGGTCATACAGGGTGACTCCGGGCCGGCCACCCAGAGCAAGGTTCAGAAAGTACACATTCTGAGGCACTTGGGTGGCTCAGTCAAGGAAGTGTCTGCCTGTGGCTCAGGTCATGATCTCAGGCTCCCAACTGTGGGGGGGGGGGGAGGTTGCCTGCTTCTCCTTCTCCCTCTGCCACCCCCCCCCCTTCCCCACTTGTGTTCTCTGGCTCTCTCCATCTCTGTCAAATAAATAAATAAAATCTAAAAAAAAAAAAAAAAAAAAGTACATATTCTACAGCCCTGCGTGTGCACAACAGCAACAGAAAGCTCAGCCGACAGAGGCTACGTGAGTTCCTGTTAGACAAGACAGAAGAAGCTGGCGGCGGAAAATGCAACTGGGAAGGGTCAATGCATATGAGAAGACGGTTTCACTTCCTACCCCAGTGGATTCTGTGCCTGTTAAAATGTGTGAACGGTGAGCTGTTCTGAAACAACATGGCAAACAACATGGCATGTCGGTTCTGTTGCTAGATGTAAGCACCTTATTTCAGGACAGGGAGATTTAGACCAGGACTGGAAACAGGCATTCAGTGAGGATGAACTCAGGAAGCCTGACCCGTTACAGGTAACCTTCACATCCTCAGGTCGGCTACTTCTGGAAAGAAGTCCTCCAGGGAGCTAGCTGGATGGACCCTGCCAATTCCAATCTGGGTCATTCCAGAGAGAAAGAATGTCCTTTTCACATATTTATTTTACATGTGTCCGTCCAACCAGGTAGAACAGCTCGAAACAGGAAAAAAACAGAGGCTGCCAAACACTCTGCGCTACTTACTGTTCAAGGATAAAAAAAAAAGGGAATCCTCATTTCCCCCTCCATGAGACATGGCAAGGATGTCGCTTCTGTCCTTTCGGATTTCTGTCCTTTCTCTCTTCAGTGTGCATGTGTTCAAGGCATTTAGCAAATTATTAGTAACACCTGTTTAAAAAAGAAAACCACAGCCCCAAAATGGGCTCACTGGGGCCAGGCCGGGGCTTAAGGCCTAATAGTGGTTTCCACCTTCCCCAGAAATGTGGTCTTAGCCCATCAGTCATTAACTTTCTGATGAGCACCAATGAGGGAATGTGTCTCAGGGGCCCCCGCCGGCCCCCCAAGGAAGCTGTGGTGTGACCCACCTAATTAAGACCCTTCAGTCCTTCCCCTAAGGGAAAGGTGACCTTGTCTGGAACAGTCTTTTCTCTTGCTAATAATTTCCTTGCCCTCACTCCCCGTTCCTAAAAAGAAAAAAACCTTCCATTTTGTACAACTCCCCCAAAGAGTCCCCCCCGCCCCCGAGACGGGATGCCGTCCATTCATGGATCACGTAATAAAGCAGATGAGATCTTCAAATCCACTTGGCTGAATTCTTGTTCAGAATCTTCAGAAGAGAATTGAACTTTCCAAACCCAGTTAAAATGTCAACCAGGTGCTCTGAAAGCAGGGTGTAGAAGTGTTCGGGAGCTATGGGAGACCCAGAAGCCCAAAGGAAAGCGTTTGAGAACTGGAGTAAAGAAAGTTATTACCTGCGGACTAGAAAAGGTGTGAGGCAGTGAAGGCTAGTGGGGAGCAGCTTCGGGGTGAAAGGCAGAACAAACCTGGACATAAACACAGGAAAAGGCAGGTTTTTTTAATCTAAAGAGATTCAAAAATTACATGGAAGAAGACAGACCGGGGTGCCTGGCTGGCTCAGTGACTGAAGACAGCGAGCCCCACACTGGGTGCAGAGATGACTTAAAATTGTTCTTTTTAGAGAGAGTGAGTGCCCCGTGCGCGAGCAAGGGAAGGTGTGTCTGAGAGAGGGAGAGAGAATCTTCAGCAGGCTTCACGCCCAAGCAGACTAAAAATAAAATCTCTTAGAAAGCAAAAAAAAAAAAACAAGGGGTGCCTGGGTGGCTCCGTCAGTTGAGCACCGTCTTGTGATTTCGGCTCAGGTCATAAGGTCAGGGTCGTGATAAGAAAAGACAAGACAAAACAAAATAAAATAAAATACTGAGTGAGCCAGGAACTAACTCTAAGAGCAGAGGTTAGTGCCTGGGCCTGGAGATACGGTTCACAGAAAAGGCTGCTGGCATGGTGCTGGGCATGGTGCAATACGGGTCTGACGCTAAGAGGTTCACAGGTAACACCACCTGCACACAGTTAACGCCACCTGCACACTGTTACCACCACCTGCACACTGGTACAAGGCTGCACTGGTCAGGTCAGTAATGGGGACTTAATACTACCCGTCAAGCCTCTGTTTTATTGGAGTGATCAAGTCCTAGAGAGAAAGCACAGTTCCCCTTCCCACACCCGCGTGGAATTACCCCAACGGAGTGAATGGCCATCCCAGGCCCCCAGGTCCAAGTTCCCGTCCCCTCCTGCAGGACTGGTTCGGAAGCCAGGCCCAAACTTTCTGCGGGGACAGCACAGGGATTCTCAGGCCTCTCTGGCGCTCCAAGGTGCCGGGATAAAACCATTCCAGAATCCCCAGCTTCACTCCTTCCTGCCTCTCCCTCAGGGTCAAAGGGAAGGCAGCCATGAAAAGGGCCCTAAGGTTCACAGCTGCCAGAGAGCATAGGATTCGGACTGCACTCGCGGCTGGCCAGGCTGGAGGAGGCTCAGGACCCCAGATGCTCTGCTAAGGAAGACACTTCACAAGAGGAAACCTTACATTCAAGTGAACTCGGTCCGACCCTCTCATCAACAGACATTCCAGGGGCACCTGGGTGGCTCAATGGGTTAAAGCCTCTGACTTCAGCTCGGGTCATGGTCCCAGGGTCCTGGGATCGAGCCCCACATCGGGCTCTCTGCTCAGCGGGGAGCCTGCTTCCCTTCCTCTCTCTCTCTGCCTGCCTTTCTGACTACTTGTGATCTCTCTCTCTGTCAAATAAATAAATAAAATCTTAAAAAATAAAACGGACATTCCAGAAGCCCTGTGTGGCTCCGAAGAGCCTTGAATGCCAGTGAAGAGCTCCCAGGAAGGTGACTCACGAGTCCCGGGCCGTGAAATACCCAAGGGAGACATAGTTAGTTAGGGTGTGGGGAGGAACATGATGACAGTCTGTGCCACTGCTGGTTCCGCCACCTGGTAAGCACCCGGCGACTGTTCTGGGACCCGGAGAGATCGCAGGTTCCCTGCTCTTCCTACCATTTCCAGGTCCCCCCACATCGACTCTCTCCCCTGTGAGCCAGTCCATCTCTTGAGTCGCGGTGCTGTTCATCACACTTAGTCCACGCAGAAGAGACGGAGGTGCAGGAGCTTATGACTCGCGGGCAGCTTTCAGCAAGACCCAGCCCCAGGCTGGGGGGAAATACGGAGTGGAGGCACCACACCGGGAGCAGGAAGCACAGAAAAACGACCTCGAACAAGAAAACTCTGCGACTCAGTCCAAAGGACAGGTTTTCCTGTCGAAAACTAGCTTTTCCAGTTTTTACAGATCTTCCAGATTCCCTCCCTACCATCACCCTATAAAACTGGCCATTAACTCCTGACACAAATTTTTTAAAGCCCGAGATGGGGAAAGGAACTGTCTGATGCAGAGGTTCATCTCATTTTCCTGTCCATGTTGGATCTCCTCATTTTGTTTAAAATCATACCTAGTAAAAAAATAAATTAATTACTTAGTTAATTAATTTAATTTAATTTAACTACAGCTAGTATGCAAGCACTGGGTTTCTCCTCTCACTTCTGTACCGCCTCCCAACCACCATACCCTGCCCCCTTCCCTGGAAATCTCCGAAGCCAGAAAGTCCCAGAACCAAGTTGCCTTGAGGACCACCACCGACATTAGGGCCACTACTGTGGCTCCAGAGAGAAACTCCACTTTGTTCTGGCTTTCTCCACTCCTTCCCGGATCCGGAACACAAGGCTTTGCCTCCCGTTGTGACTCTCAAGAGCAGGACACCTCCTGGAACAGGACACCTGACCTCCTCTACCAGGTTCACCGGCAAACACAAGGGAACCACAAAACCACAAACTCCACCTTTTTCCTTATTCCCCGCCCCTCCCCCCACCCTGGTAACCTGTACCAAGTAAATCAGTCCTGACTTCCACCACCGGGAATCTGCCTAGTCCTCCCCCTGAAGGCACTTTTAAGAAAATTGCTCTTCCCCATTATCGATCTTACTTTCCATAACCACGTTCATCTGCCTTTTCTCACACTGGGCTTATTGTGTCCCACCTCCACGGAGACAGCAGTCCCCTCTCTGTGCCTTGCTGTGACCCTCCGTGGAGCTTTCCAGCCGCAGACGACAGCAGCCTAAGGGTAAGAACATGAAGGGCCGCCAGTCCCGAAAGCTGACACAGACCTAAGGATCGTGCAGCGCTACCCCAAATTCCAGGTCTGTCTTAACTGCCGCGTTTCTTCTAGGAGCTCAACTTCTACCAGTTCTTCTAAGATTCTAGAACGAACGGACTGATCACTAGAGGAGAACAAGCGTGTCCCAGAATAAACCTGAAGAGACAGCAACCACGTGGCTGGCTTTAACTTCACTTGTAATTAAAGGCAAATCAACGATTCCCCATTCCGGCTTTCTTCAACTCAGAGCTGCAGCTCGAATGTTCGATAACATCCAACATTCTTGCATGTGTGATCCCGTGACTCAGCTGTGAACAGTGCTTATGTGACCGTAATGTAGAACACTGCATGTCGCTCGAACCTGCCGTGACAGAAGCATAGCAGACTAAGAGGAGGACATGTGGGGAAGGGAAAAGTTGTCCCTTAAACCCTCATCATCCTCCCTAATCATTAGGGTTAGGTGATTAGGAGGTGTCCCTAATCACCTCCCACAGGAAGTCCATAATGAACGCCTGGTATTGAGAGAGGGAAATCAGGGGCGCCCAGGTGGCTCAGTCGGTTAAGCGTCTACCTTGGGCTCAGGTCACGATCCCAGGGTGCTGGGACTGAGCCCCGTGTCCGGCTCCCTGCTCAGCGGGGAGGTTGCTTCTCCCTCTCCCACTCCCCTTGCTTGCATTCCCTCTCATTATATCTTTCTGTCAAATAAATAAATAAATAAGGAGGGGTCAGAATGCCGTGTGATATGGAGACAAATAAAAGGAGGAAAGAACAAAACAGCGGAAAGTGGCCGTATCTGGAAAATGGGAAGAGATGAAGGAGAGCCGACCGGCCTCTTGCCTCACCGTGAAGGGGGGTAGAGGTCCTGACTATCAGGATCTTCGTAACAACTAACACTGACTGGCTATTTCCCATTGACCAAACAGCATGTCAGTTGCTTTCTCTGTATTACTTCATATAATCCTTCCAACCCTCTGAGAGGCAGGCTACTATTCTGTACCCATCTTACAGATGAGGAAAATGGGGCACACGGCCAAGTTACTTGCACTAAAAATGGCAGAGCTTAGACAGTATTATCTTTTTTTTTTTTTTAAGATTTTATTTATTTGACAGAGAGTATAAGCAGGCAGAGCGGCAGACAGAGGGAGAGGGAGAAGCAGGCTCTCCACCGAGCAGGGAGCCCGATGCAGGCAGGGCTCGATCCCAGGACCCTGGGATCATGACCTTAGCCAAAGGCAGACACTTAACCAATAGAGCCACCCAATACTATCTTTTTATACCATATACTTTTCAAATTTTTTTTTATTTTTAAAGATTTTATTTAATTTATTTAAAGATTTTATTTATTTGAGAAAGAACAAGTGGAAGGAGGAACAGAGTTAGGATAAGCAGGCTCCCTGCTGAGAGGGGAGCCGATGTGCGACTCCATCCCAGGACCCTGAGATCATGACCTGAGCCAAAGTCAGACACTTAACCGACTAAGCCACCCAGGCGCCCACCAAAGATTTTATATATTTATCTGAGGGTGGGGGAGCACACGCGGCGGGGGGGTAGTTTGGGAGAGGGAGAAGCAGACACTCTGCTGAGCAGGAAGCCTGACATGGGGCTCGATCCCAGGACCCTGCAATCGAGCCGAAGGCAGACACTTAACTGACTGAGCCACCCGGGAGTCCCACCATATACTTTTTAAAATGTCTACCAAAATAAGAGTATAAAAGTTAAATCTTTTTTTTTTTTTTAAGGGGGGGGACAGAGGAAGGGAGAGAATATCAAGCAGGCTCCATGCTCAGCACAGAGCCCGACATGGAGGCTCGATCTCACAATCCTGACGTCATGGCCTGAGTCAAATTCAAGAGTCAGACACCTAACCAACTGAGCCACCCAGGTTCCCCCAGGTTAAATTTTTAATCATGTACTTGCACACAAGCAGCGGCAAGTGGAAATAAGAGGAGCCAGTTACACATGAGGGTGGGAGCTATTTCCAGTCCCCATGACAGAAAACTCAGATGTGGACAAAGGAAGCCTAACAGCAGGGCCACACCAAAACGTGATTATTTAATTTGAATAGGTACCCCACCCCCAGAACAGGCTGAGCCCATATATCCACTCAATTAGTGAGAACCCCTGTGTCCTAATGAAGAAAAGTCCAAACTGCCCTCTCCAGAGTTTTATTTTATTTTTTTAGAAGATTTTATTTATTTATTTGACAGAGAGAGATCACAAGTAGGCAGAGAGGCAGGCAGAGAGAGGGGGAAGCAGGCTCACTGCGGAGCAGAGAGCCCGATGTGGGGCTCGATCCCAGGACCCTGAGATCATGACCTGAGCCAAAGGCAGAGGCATAACCGACTGAACCACCAAGGAGCCCCCCACTCCAGAGTTTTAGTCACACCACCTCATTTTTTGAGACTGGTCGGGGGAGAAGATTTCTAATCTTTAAATCGAGCCGGTTTCCAGGATTCTTGCAGCCTGGGACGGGGTGTGTGTTAATGCTCATATCGAAGACGGACGGCTCTTTGCTGTTCTCACGGTTCTGGGCTGGAATGCTTCCCCAGCAAAACGTGCGCACTTGACAAAAATCTGCACGCACATCTCGAGAGCCTGACACCCTCCTGAAGCCCATCCACGGACCCCAGGCTGATCTAAGAACCTCTGCCCCATAGGACAACCCCGTGCTCCCGCTGGAGGAGAAGAAAAGGAAAGACAAGACTTAACCACCTTCCAAATATTACCATAAAATATTACAGAAAAATTTTTAAGTGGTCTTTTTCCTCATCAGCCCAATTCTAGGAACCTAGAAAAAAGATCACAGTCAGTAACCAGGGTGCTCAGAATTCCAAGTCAGCCACATGCTTAGAATTCAGTGACACGGACTTTCTTTACAGGGATGACATCTTACCTACCAATACAAGCAAGACCTTACCTACCTATCAACAGCAAGACCTGGCAGCGGCCCTCTGAAGCCCAGCCCTCTCCCCAGGACACTACCGATGAGGCTAAAATGTTTCCCAAATCTCAAAGAGACTGACACTTCGGTAACATAAATTGACCTCGGATCCTGTTCATTTTACGGAGTTCAGATAATGTCACACCTCTAGGGAAGGGCCCCCCAGGGGGTCATGGAAGGAAAAAAACTGTTTCCCAAGAGAGGCCAGACTCTATCTGTGAGTAGGCGTATGTTTGTAATTGAAAAGAAAGAGCTCTGGGCTGGGGAAGACAACCAGACTGTCCGAGGATCTGAGACGTGAGGTTACACACAGACGGGGTAGAGGGGAGTGGACTCAGCGAGGGAGGCGGCTCTGGTCTAAATCCCAGCCCCACCACTTAGCGCTGCCTGCGCCAGACAGCTGCTCTGCTTCCCTGGGCTGCTATCGCCTCATCTGGGAATTGGAGACGATCCTAGTAATTTAGCCGTTGGGGCTTTTGAGGAATTAAAGGAGCTAGAATGCGGGAGAATGGCACCAAGGACAGGGTGTGTGCTCAGGGAGTGAGCGGTTAGTAGTAGACGGATTTTGAAAGGAAACAGGTAATGAACACACATATAAATAATCTCGGGTGGCATCAAATAAGGAAACAAAATAAGGCAGTGGGATGCCGAGCGGATCCACTAGTATGACGTCAACGTTTTGCAAGAGCGTGTATCACTTTTGATTGAGAAAGAAAATGGGCAAAACACGATGAAAGTTATTTCCACTAAATTAAAAATCTGCGCCACCCCTCAAAACACCTCCATTCAAACCTGAAACTCAAACATCTGCCTAAAAGCCGGACAGCTCTGGTTTTTGCTATAAATGCAGGGTTCACTTAAAGCTGAGTATTACACTGAAATACAAGAACTCTTCACGTAAACTAATAGTTTTTAACCTCACAAGGTCGAAGTCTTTCTGCACTAGTCCTGTGTTCCAAAGCAACACAGACAAGTCCGTCTGCCCTCCCTCCGACCACGCCTACCCCCCCGCTCCACACACCTACACACTCGTGAAGCCCAACTCAGGAGACAGTCAAGGCAGAGGGCAGACCGTTCCCAACATAAACAGGTGTGCCTCCCGCCAGAACCCGTCTCACCCACGCTAGCCTCATGTTCAGCTCCGGGGAGAACCACCACCGTGACGATCAGAAGCATTACCCACCAAGAACCGCAGATGTGAGATTAACTTTTCATATCTCAAATTCAGATGAAAAGCCCGAGAAAAACAAAATAAAAGCAAAAAACAAAAAAACAAAAAGAAAATCCACCAAAAAAAAAAAAAAAAAGCCAGATGAATTCCATATGACCACCATCCTGCAGCTCATGGCAAAAAAAGAAAACAAAACACCTCTTTACCCTCCCTCAAGTATTTCTGAGCACCTATGATAGTCTAAGCACGGAGGGTAGAGAAGAAAGACACGTTTCTTTTTTTTTTTATTTAAAGATTTTCATGTATTTATTTATTTATTTGACAGACAGAGATCACAAGTAGGCAGAGATGTAGGCAGAGAGATGGAGAAGCAGGCTCCCCGCTGAGCAGAGAGCCCGATGTGGGGCTCGATCCCACGACCCTGAGATCATGACCCAAGCCGAAGGCAGAGGCTTAACCCACTGAGCCACCCAGGCGCACCAAATAAAGTTTTTTTATTATTATTATTTTTAAAAATAGGGGTGCCTGGGTGGCTCAGTGGGTTAAAGCCTCTGCTTTCAGCTCAGGTCATGATCCCAGGATTCTGGGATTGAGCCCCACATCTGGCTCTCTGCTCAGCAGGGAGCCTGCTTTCCTTCCTCTCTCTCTGCCTGCCTCTCTGCCTACTTGTGATCTCTCTCTGTCAAGTAAATTAAAAAAAATTTTTTTTAATTTTTTTTAAATAAAAAAAAAAGAAGGCAGCTGCTCTTAAAACTCTCAGTCTCCTGGAAAGACAAACAGTGGCCAGCAACACTTAGGGCTGCAGGGGGGGAAAACACAGGATAGGCACCTGGGTTCAGATAGCAGGGGACTGACAGACACACTTCCTCGGGCTTTGAAGTGACCAGACAAAAGAGGAGCGGACAGCATGACAATGAAGCAGAAGCAGCAACATGTCCAGAGGTACGGAGGTGAGCGCTCTGCCATCTGGGAACAGGAAGGCGCTGACAATGCGTTTTGGGAAAGGACAGGATGGCACGGGGGGGGGGGGGGGGGGGGGGGGGGGGGGGGGGGGCGGGGGGGGGGGGGGCCGGGGGGCGGGGGGGGGCGGGGGGGGGTGGGGGTCAGGCAGTGCTGATGACAAGACTGAAGGTGAAGGAGAGCCACCCGGAGAAGTTTAGGGGAGTGACAGGCTTGATCACAGCCGCATTGTCTCAAAAGATTGCTCTGCTCCAACAGCAACGTGGAGAATGTTTTTGAAAAAGGTCCAGACCGGCAGCTGGGAAACTGGCCACTGGAGAGTTACCGTGGCAATAAATGATGGATGTCGGGAAGAGAAGTGAATTTCAGGAGACAGTGAGAAAGTGGAACTGACCGGACCCCAGTCCGGGCCGTGCCTTTGTCCGAGACACAACATAGACAGTGCAGGTCTGTGCATGCTACCAGGTGAGGTGACATAGGACCGCTGGATGAATGGGAGAGGAGCCCAGGAAAGAACTCAGGCCAGGAAATAACGTGGGGAGTCATCGAGAGAGGGAGAACCCAGAGATGGAGCTGGAGAAAACCACTGACCCGAGCAGAAGGTCCTGAGGCAGGACACATCCACAGGTAGACAAGAACCCAGAGAGAAAAAATAGGGAGCGAGGCAGAAAGCCAGCCAAGAGTGGGGAAGTAAGTAAAGTTTCCTGGAGGAAATGGTCATTGTCAAATGTTACGGAAAAGTGAGCTCCTTATCAAGGACTTACTGGTGACTTTGGCAAGAAAAGCTTTACAGCAGCTGTTAACATGTTCCCTCCTCTTGGCCTCTGACTGCTTACTGACTACACACTTACAGGGCCCTTGTCACACCTTCGATAACCAGAATGATGTCCTCTCTGTGCACAAGGCTAAGGATACACAGATGGAGTGGCCTGTTGTACCAGACCCGGGGATTCAGTCACGGATCTGCCAGCCGCCCACGGACGAATGCTACTGGAGAGTGAGGAGGGACTGTTTAGTTGGGCTTGGCAAACGTTGCATTATACACCCACCACGTGGTCAGGTGCTGTGCTGGACCCTGGGTTAGCAGACATGAGTCAGACCCAGCCACGTAGCCCCACGAGGTCACGGGCTTCATCTACTGCACTGCCCTATTCCCAGCACCTAGCAGAGCACCTGACACTTCATAAGCAATCGAGCATTTACTGGATGAACAAATGAATGGAGGAGGACATGACCTACTGTTTCCGAGGGCAGAGAAGGGTAAAGCTTTTTTTTTTTTTTTTTTTTAAGATTTATTTAAGAGAGAGAAAGAGAAAACAAGCAGGGGCAGAGGGAGAGAATCTCAAGCAGACTCCCTGCTGAGCGCACAGCCCCACACGGGGCTCCACCCAAGGAACCCCAAGATCATGACCTGAGCCAAAACCAAGAGCCAGAAGCTCAACCCACCGAGCCACCCAGGCATCCCCAAAGGTAAACCCTTTAGGAGACATCTGTGATCTGGATTTGACCAACAGCAGGATTCTGCTAGGCACGTGATGCCTGAATTTTTTATAATGTCTCTTCTATACAAGACCAAGTTCCTAGAATCACACAAGTCTTTGTGACCCCAGAGCCATAAAACAGGCTTTGTCTCTCTTCCCGGTCATCAGTGAGGGCAGTGATGAGCACCGGGGCTGCCCACGGTGTGGGGCACACTGGAGTCCTGGACTCGGCGAGGACTTCCACAGGTGTGTTCACGTTGGAATAATCCACTGAACCATTTAATACACTTAAAATGTGCAACTTTCGGGGCACCTGGGTGGCTCAGTGGGTTAAAGCCTCTGCCTTCGGCTCAGGTCATGATCCCGGGGTCCTGGGATTGAGCCCCGCATCAAGCTCCCTGCTCAGTAGTGAGCCTGCTTCCCCCTCTCTCTCTCTGCCTGCCTCTCTGCCTACTTGTGATCTCTGTCTGTCAAATAAATAAATAAAATCTTTAAAAAAAAAAAAAAAAAGGTGCAACTTTCCCACAGGTTCCATTTTTCATTAGGAGGGTTTTAAAAAAGGAGTGTTAGGAAGCAACCCGTTCTTCCCCTAACAAGTTCACTGAACACTTTTCAAGAAAAGTTCCAACTTGACAAGTGCAAAAAAGGACTGGTAAGACCTCCAGCAAGCTGGTAAGGAGAGAAGATGACCTCAGCCCCTGGCAGGGAGTGGCCAGTATCTGGCCAGCAGGGCGCCCGCTATCAGCAAAGAGGGGCCACTGCCTCCAGCCAGTAACATCACAAGCGTGAGTGGAAATCAAACCGTCCTAACAGGTTCTCATCACTATCAGTGACACCACACTGGGACACACCAGGCTCACGTGTCCAGGAAGCGGAGCTGGTTAGAAGGACAGACAGCAGGATGGCCACACACCAGCCCAGAGCACAGACTGCGGTCCCACCAGCTGCAGAAACGTCACAATGGGGAAGCTGGTGCGACTTTTCTCACTGCTTCCTCCCACCCACTCTCCAAACCAGACAGTATCTGCCTTTCACAGATGTAGAAACAGGCTCAGGAGAAAACAGATTAAAGTGGGGGCAACCGGTGACTCAGTCAGTGAAGCGTCTGCCTTCGGCTCAGGTCAGGATCCCAGGGTCCTGGGATCAAGCCCCACATGGGGCTCCCTGCTCAGCGGGGAGTCTGCCTCTGCCTCTCCTTCCGCCCCTCCTCCCGGCTCTTGCTCTCTTACGTTCTGTCTCAATTAAATAAATGAAATCGAAAAAAAAAAAAAAAAAGTGGTCGAGCTGGGATGTTTGATACAAGCGTGGCGGACTCTGAAACCCGTCTCCACCCCACCCCATCAAGCTGTCTGGACTCACGGCAAGAAAGCATTTTCCAGATGAGGCCTCATAAGGCTTCGATGCTGTCACACCATTCAGACCTTAAACCCCACCAAGACCACAAACGGAGCCTCCTAGCAGGCCTGATGTATCTCTTCTCAGAGGACACCTGCACAACACACGCTTCTGCACCTCAAGCGAGATGTCTCCTGATCCTGGCCTCTAGAAACCTCTATAAACCAAATGGCCCAGCCAGCACACAGGCCCTCAGGGCTGCGCCCTTCATCAGGAACCAAGCAGTACTCAATGCCTCTCTCGTTCGAATACTCTTGTGTTCCATACTATGTGTCAAATACTATTCTGTCCTGTCTGTCTTCAAATATTTACTCTCTCTACCAAGGAAGTGGAGAAAAATAAAGCCAAGAACTGTAGGAAAATCAATGGGCCATCGGGAGACAGGTCTCACCCTGAACAGCAAGGCTCTTGGCCAATCTCCTCACCAGACTCAACGCATGGGGAAAAAGTTCTCTCAGACAACCAGTAGGGCCACCCAAGAGAAACACACCCTGGGCAGCCCCCCAGAGACAAAAGTGGTCATGCCACAGCTGCTCTGGTGAGCGACCACTGATTCCAAGGCCGCTGTTGGTGGAGATGCCAACCCGGGATGGCGCCAGCCTCCCCCCGCGGCCCCCCTGGGTATACGCCCCAGGTTCTGAGTTCTAGTCCTGCTCAGAACTGCTTCTCATTGCCGATCCCGTCATAAACCGACTTGTACAGTTAAGACCGTTAATAACTCCAATTCACTGTGTTTGCGTTCCTTTGGTCCCCCCCCCAAAAAAAATGTTTTAAATGGCAGCATCTCAGCTCTTAATACTGCTGTTTTATAACAGAAACTGAAGTTTTATAATACATGTAATTATGTATCATCTATGTTGAGGAAGAAGAACATTAATAATCCCAACAGGACAACGGCTTCAGAAAGTGTCTTTTTTTTTTTTTTTTTTTTTTTAATTTATTTGACGGAGAGAGAGGTCACAAGTTGGCAGAGAGGCAGACAGAGAAAGCCTGGGGAAGCAGGCTCCCCGATGAGCAGAGAGCCCCACGCGGGCCTCAATCCCACGACCCTGAGATCATGACCTGAGCCAAAGGCAGAGGCTTAACCCACTGAGCCACCCAGGCGCCCTGGAAAGTGTCTCTGTCCAGTCAGATCTCTACAACTCAACTAGGATATATCCTATTGCCTACAATCATATTAAACTCAGAAGCTGAAAAGCGCCCATGCCCCCACCTGCAGATTTCCTCAGCACTTCCCAGCTCCAACCCCAGCTACAGAAGGCCTGGTCGTCACACGAAGGCGAGCTGCCCCCCAGTAGAGATAGCTTTTCTCCAGAGATGATGGCTCTGTCGTCCCCTAACATAGGGAAGATAATCATTTTGGCTTAAAAGATCAACTCCTCTAGATGTGCCTGGGTGGCTCAGTCAGTGAAGCGTCTGCCTTCGGCTCAGGGCACGATCCCGGGGTCCTGGGATCGAGCCCCACATCAGGCTTCCTGCTCAGTGGGGAGTCTGCACCCTCCTCTCCTTCCAACTCATGCTGTTTGTCTCTCAAATAAGTAAGTATTTTTACAGCATTTCTTGAGTTAAAGTAAAGATCCGGTTCATATTAACAAGCATCTAATGTGACATCCGTAATAAGAATTTGGTAAGATGTAAGTTACCCTCCAGCTGATTTCATATTTTTACAAATGCACCATTAAACAGGAACCTAAGCCGACACTGAGCTCTGAGACTAGCAATGTGCCAGGAATCCTACCCACGTAAAGGGACTTCAAGAGGTACAAACAGGAACAGCCAAGGGACAACTATCCACATCTCCCGGCAACCGCCAAAGCAAGCAGGTTTGAACAATGAAAACCAGTATTAGGAGAAATAACTGAGCAAAGGAGGAATGCATTCTTAACCATTTATTCAACAAGTAATTGAGTGCCTAATGTGTGTGATTTTATTTTTTTTAAGATTTTATTTATTTACTTAGTTGAGAGAGAGAAAGAGAGAGTGCACAAGCAGGAGGCAAAGGGAGACTCTCAGAGGCTACGCTGAACACAGAGCCCCACATGAGCCTCGATCCCACGACCGAGAGGCAGACGTTCCACTGCCTGAGCTACCCAGGACCCCCTCAATTTTACATAATGTGACCATGAGGAGATGAGAGACTCAACCATGCTGGTATCTGAGGGAAGGGCTATCCTGGCAGAAGGAACAGCCCGTGCAAAGCCGTCCTGAGGACCCTGTGGAACTCTGCAAGGACTCTAGCTTCTCTGTTGGGAGTAAAAACAGGAAAACTACTGCAGGGTTTTAAGCAGAGCAGAGCAATTAATCTCCAACCTTGACTTGAACAGGATCACTCCGGCTGCTGTGAGGACAGCAGAACTATAAGGACAGAGGCAGACGTGGGAGCCGGCAATGACCCAACTCTGAGCTGTTGATGGCTTGGACCAGGGGGAAGCAGTGACAGCGAACAGGGGCAGACTGGGGACGTGCTGTGATAGGAGAACCAGCAAGCCCTCTTCATGGAATGGAAACCACTGGAAGAGAGAGTCAAGAATGACTCCCAAGATTTAGGTCTGCGTAACCAGAAGGATGAAGCTCTGGCAGCTGGGCTGGGAAGGCTGCAGGTTGAACACACGGGAGGGTAAGGTCAGAGTTAAATACTGGCCATACTGAGATTCCGGTTGAGATCCCAAGAGCAAATGGCAAGGAGTCTGAGAAAGGGGCCCTTAATATTTGGCTACTCAACAAATATTTACTGAGGACCTACCTAGGCTCTTTGGCCCGTGTGCAGGCCTCAGGCAACAGTGAGGGAAAAACAAAGTCTCTGACGCCGACTCGGCAAGCCAGGCGGACTGAAATCCTATGACTGAGGTCTACTGGGATGCTTCAGCCACACAGAAGAGGGACATCTAAACGTGCCCGGGAGGACTTCCCAAGAGAGACCACGCGAGAACACATACAGAAAGATGAGCAGGGGTTACCCAGGTAACGAAAAGGCAGGTAGGTAAAGGGAAGGATGCTAGGAAGACAGCAACGTTTATGAGAGGGAGATCTAAGGTCCCAGGATCTACCAAAAACCCAGTTAATACCCAGTTGAAGTGGATGCTGGCACCGGGCAGGGAGACAGCCTTTCCGGGCCCCACCACAAGATCACAAATCCCAAGTGCGTTATGCAGGTACGGATGGAAGAAGTACTTGGTGTGTGACCAACGGTGAGAAAACAATCAGAGAACACGTGAGGCGCGCTACAGACCTGAGAAATGTTAAGGGATGACAGGAGCCTCTCCTGGAGATGCGTATTAACAGACAGCTAGTGGATAATGACAAAGCCAGGCCAGAAGCCGTGTTCCCTACATCGGTGGCCAGACGAAGGGGCAACGTGAAATACAAGTGCTGATACTAAAAAGTGAATGGCTAATGATGTAACAAAATCCTTTTACAAATCTGGAGGTCTCCAGCTTCCTGCTTTTGACAACATCACAGGAGGTAGGGATCCAGATCCTGGGTTCTGACATGTATTTTGAAAGGTACAAACTGAGTGACCTTGACATAACAAAAGCCCTTCCATTCCCATCCACTTATGTCAGCATGGCTTCTGGAAGCTTCTATCTCTACAAGAGACAAACCTTACTCTAGCATTAAGTCATAATGACCCACAAGTACACATGAGTTGTACTGGGTGGGAGAGTTTCTTCTATCTCATCAAGTTGTTTTCCAACCAATGTCTACCTTTTGTGTCTAAGAATTCATCAAAATGTTTGTCTACCTGTTCTGATTAGCTTATGGCAGTAACGACAGTAATATAATCTGAAAGAAATTAACACTAAAGAGACTTAGAACAGGAAATACATCATTCCAACGTACACATGCATTTTTGTTGCGTAAGGATGATAGAATGATCAACAGAAGATTTTCAAGCATAAAAATAGATGAGAGTAAGCTAATATTTTGTGGGTAAAGTGGAATTGAAAGTGTGATTTCGTAGAGAAAAAACAAAGCTTTCTGGCTCAAATAAGAGCCTTTTCATGTATTTTTTAATGGACAACAACAGGCCAAATTATTACAGTATGCAGAGCCCACTAGATACACTTAGAAGATTAAAACAACCATTATTTCAGAGTATCCATATTTACAACATATCAGAAATAGATCCTTTGCAACTCTTTAATCAGGGTGAAAAACACTTCAGGCAAAAAGTACGAGATGAGATAAAGGATTGCCCAGAACTTCTTTTAGCTATTGAGATGCAAACAGGTTTGAAGAACAGAGAGCCACTCCAGGTCAGGACTCCTAGGATCCTCCTCTTCTACCACAATCTCTACAGCCTGAGACTTACCAACCTGCACGGGACAGAGCTCTGCAGAGACAGAGCTCCCCTACACCACAGGGATGGAAGTCATGCTAGAGACATTCTGCAAGACTTGGGGCTTCCCTGGACAGGCTGACAGTGGATGTGTGTTGGGATATGACAGAATGGCCCTTCAGCTAAGGGGAAAAGGCCAAAATTTCAGACAAGAGAGCACACTTAGGGACTGATCCAAACAATAAAGAAGCACTACCCTACTTCACCTGCACACATAAAACTCTTCCAAAGTCCTCCAATGTTTCCACAATTCACACAAAGGGCATGTGGCGGAACCTTGTATCACTACTCCTGTAAAAAGGACTACCACAAACATGAGATGGGGACCACACCAGGCAGGAATAAACCTGCGGGCCACCTGCTCCACAGGATACTCAAGGTTACTATGCAGGGGAGTCGAGGTCACTGTAGGAAGTGTAAGAGGTTCAGAGACACTCCTGATACTTTTCCTGCAGTTTCACAGCTTGTAACCCTACGGAAATAACTGCTTTTTCCTTGTACTATGGAAAGGCCATTTTTAATAGCCAGATAACAGAGCAAACCGATTTTTTTGGAATTATCACTTTCTCCCATCATCATTCAAAATTTCTCAAAGCACCTGTGAGCCACTTTAGAACCAATGCCCCCATTTCTAATCAAATTACTGCTTAGGAGAGGTCGGAAGGTTTAATGCTTTCTAGGATTCTTTTTTTTTTTTTTTAAGATTTTATTTATTTATTTGACAGAGAGAGACACTGAGAGAGGGAACAGTAGCAGGGGTAATGGGAGAGGGAGGAGCAGGCTTCCCTCCAGGCAGGGAGCCTGCTGCAGGACTCAATCCCAGGACTCTAGGATCATGACCTGAGCCGAAGACGGACGCTTAACAACTGAGCCACCCAGGCGCCCCAACGCTTTCTAGGATTCTTCAGACTTTTCTCGTTATTATGTTAAGTAGTCTACTGATGGTAATTTTAGGACTGTAAACGCTTTGGCTTTCTCTGTGTGCACTTTCCTGTTCACTTCACTTCTGCCTGCATGTGACCTAAACACGGATTAGTATTTTTTTGTCAACACCTGACAACTGTTAACACCTTTTGTCTTTTAGATACTCCTCTCTTTAGGGCATCTGGGTGGCTTTGTCCGTTAAGTGTCTGCCTTTGGCTCAGATCATGATCCCAGGATCCTGGGATCGAGCCCTGCATCAGGCTTCCTGCATCAGGAAGCAGAGAGCCTGCTTCCTCCTCTCCCACTCCCCCTGCTTGTGCTCTCTCCCTGTGTCCAAAAAAAAAAGCAAGCTAGAAACTCCTATCTTTCCCTTTTTATTTTCATGTAAACTTTGCAGCTATTTGTTCATCTAGAAGTACTGCTCTTTCAAAAATAAGGTTCTGACTGGTGCCTGCATGGTTCAGTCCATGAGGCATCTGCCTTTGGCTCTGGTCATTATCCCAGGGTGCTGGGAATGAACCCTGCAACAGGGCTTCTCCCTCTCCCTCTGCCTTTTTGCCTGCTCCTGCTCTCTCTCTCTCTAATAAATAAATAAAATCTTAAAAGAAAACAAGTAAATAAAGTTTTTACATTCTGGCTTTACACTGGAGTAAAAGAAAACAAATACATTTATTAAATGTATGTTATACATTTATAAATGTTAAATGTTAATACATTTATTAAATTATGTTAGAGATTTGAAAATGTTTCCACTGTTAAGCAACTCTGTTGCCAAAACTTATGTGTGCACCTACAAAATTTGTAAACAGAAACTTGTAAAAACTTATAAAATAAGGACCTCCCGTAGAGTTTGAATCCCCGAGTTAAAAACCGTTAAAGGGAGTACCTTGATTTGCAAAAACAGCTGATAGATGACAAAAATTTTCTAGATGGTTTTGGGGGGTGGGACTATTGTGATTTGGTAAACACTGCAAACTGGGGAGTTTCTTGTTCCTGGATCTTTTAAGGAGATGACTTTTTCAAAGGTGATGATCTTTAAATCTGGACCAAAAGGACTAAACATAGAACTAAACCTTCAGCCTTGTAGTCACCAAGACTAATATCACGAAGATCTTCCAAGTTCCCTGAATCACCATGTATGAAACAAGATTTTTAAAAATAAATCACTCTTCAGTCACAGATAAAAAACATTTTAATAACAATCAAAAGGTTGGGATGCCTGGGTGGCTCAGTCGGTTGAGCTGCTGCCTTCTTGAGCTGCTGCCTTCGGCTTAGGTCATGATCCCAGGGTTCTGGATCAAGCCCCACATCCGGCTCCCTACTCAGTGGGGAGCCTGCTTCTCCCTCTCCTGCCTGTCACTCTGTCTACTTGTGCTCTGTATCTCTCTGTCAAATAATTTTTTTAAAATCTTTTAAAAAAAAATCAAAAGGTTTTATACCATTAAAGAAACCACCATTTTTTTTTTAAGATTTTATTTATTCATTTGAGAGAGACAGTGAGAGAGGGAACACAAGCAGGAGGAGTGGGAGAGGGAGAAGCAGGCTTCCTGAGCAGAGCAGGAAGCCCGATGCAGGACTTGATCCCGAGACCCCAGGATCATGATCTGAGCCAAAGGCAGACAGTCAATGACTGAGCCACCCAGCACCTCAGAAACCACCATTTTCAGTGTTTATTTCATTTTTCTCCGTTTTGTAATTCCAATTTTTGTTTTAGAGAGATTATACTTATATAATTCATATATATGTATACATGACTTAGGATGATATAGAGATGATCGCATGCTTCAGTAAGTTGGCTTAATGATAAAAATGGTCTGATGGACAAGAAAGCAAGCATGCGTGCACAGACCTAGAGTATACCCTCCAAGCTTTCTCACTGGTTTCAAACATTGAGACACACATCTGAAAGACCTCCCAGATCCAGAACAGTCCAACAGCACCATCTCAGAGCCCACTGGCAAGAAGAGTCAGGCCCTCAACAGTGAAACTCCCCCCACAATCTGTCCCCAGCCCAGAACTTCATAAAAGCAAGACTCAACAAAGGAAATGAGGACATCCAGGCAGAAGATCTCGGCAAAGGCCACAGAGCTGGAGTCGGGTGACCACAGAGAGCAAGCATCCGAAGCCACACTTCAAAGACCTGCTAGGCAAGGAATGAAAGAGAAGGCAGCTGACGCAGGCACAGCTGGGGGAAGACAAGCAGTAGAAGAGGAACACACTTGACTCCTCGGGACCTGCTGTCTCTTCTTCCCTCTGCCAGGCACGGTACTAGGTGCTGGCCCACCAAACAGGACAATTTCCTGCAGAGCCGGTAAATTCCTGGGGCAGGGGGAAAGCCAGGCGCACCAGGCAGCCAATCTGGCTGCAACAGGGGGAGCAAGGGGAGAGGGGCAGGAGGTCTTCAGGGCCAGGTCGCATCATGGCCACGGTTTGGGGTGACAGAAAACACACAGCACCAGCTCCGAATAAAAGAGCAGAACCAAACCAGTCCCTTGGTTCTGGGAGTACCTCACAGAAGGAGGGTGTGGAACAAACAGGCTGGCCAGATGGGGATGGCTGCTGAGGTCTCAGGAACAGGGTGATGGAGCCAGTGAGAGGCAGGCCCACAGCACATTCCAGAGTGCTCCAAAAGTAGATGCTGAGTCACAGCCAAGCCGAGCCAAGGTGACAGCCCACACCTCCGGGGGACTGCAGTTTTCCCCTCTTGGTCTGTATTACTCATACACACTCAGACCAACCTCCCCCAAAATACCTCAGAGGACTGGCTGCTGCTTGTGGAGACAGCTCAGAACAGCACAGATTTCGGAAAACTCTGGCTTCCAATCCAAGTCGTATCACTTAACCAGCCCGTGACATCAGGCAAGTCAAAAACAGTCCTAACCTTGTGCGCCTGGGTGGCTCAGTGGGTTAAGCCGCTGCCTTCGGCTCGGGTCATGATCTCAGGGTCCTGGGATCGAGTCCTGCATCAGGCTCTCTGCTCAGCAGGAACCTGCTTCTCTCTCTCTCTCTCTCTCTGCCTACTTGTGGTCTCTGTCAAATAAATAAATAAAATCTTTTAAAAAATTTCTCCTAACCTCATCTTCCATCATTTTCCATGAATGGGGAACACACCTGCCTGGCCTCAAAGAAGAGATAATCCAACGCTTTTAAGATGAACTGGCCTGGGGACACCTGGCTGGCTCAGTCAGCAGAGCAAGCAACTCGCGATCTCAAGGTTACAGGTTCGAGCCCAACCTTGGGTACAGAAATTACTTCCGAAAAAAAAAAGAGAGAGAGAAAGAGGGAGAAATCTTTTTAAAATAAATAAATAAATAAACTGGCTTGATGGTGAAAGTGGTTTAAGCAAGTTTTAACTGTAAATACCACGAGCCATTCTCTCAGGTATCTTCATATCCCAAGTTCTCCTCAAACGCACTTCACAGAGGACGCCTGGGTGGCTCAGTCAGCTAAGCAACTGCCTTCAGCTCAGATGATCCCGGGGTCCTGGGATTGAGCCCCACGTGACATCGGGCTCCCCCCACTCCATGCTCCCTCTTTCTCTCTCAAATAAATAAAATCTTAAAAAAAAAAACCCACTTAATACAGTATTCTGCACAATGACATTCATTTATCAAGTACCTACTTAGTACATATTAGATAACTACTAGGCTCTGAATAAGCAATACCACTGTATTAGGGTTTGGGAGCTCTTAATATTTGGGTCATTGCAACATGAATAACAGAGTTAAACAGGGTTTCCACTGTGGCTTCAAATCCTAGTTCAAATAGTTTAGTGAATGAAAGAATAAAAGAGTCATTACAAATTTTGGTCTGCCTAACTCAGCCCAACAAACGCCAAACACCAATGCTATTATCAAACACCGAAATGGGCAGAAGGCACAGATAACGAATATGGGAGATGCTCTTACAGAACTTCTTTTGGGGTCGGGGGAAGGAGTCAGCAGGCAACCTACACTACTACGCAACCACATTACAAGGCAAAATGTGGTGAAACTATAGGAAGCATGAGAGACACCAAGTTAATTCTGACTAAGGAAATGAGTACAGAGTTCCCTGGAGGACGTATGTGCAGAAGTGAAGGCTTAAAAGGATTATAGGTCATTCTGGACAAGACCCAGAGCAAAAGTGTAAGTGAAAGCAGCTCTACAGATGTGTTTGTGTGTATGGGGGGGGGGGGGGGGGGGGGGGACAAGGGGAAGGGGAAATGTTCACTAAACAATCTGCGACCACATTGGGGGGTCAAGGGCATGTCCGCTGTGCTGAAATGTTTGACCTGCTGTCTGGGCGATGGAGAGTGGCCCAAGGTTTCCAGACAAGACAGTGACACAGCCAGAACTAGAGCCAAGGAAGCCCACTCTCATGGCAGTGTGAAGAAGCAGATGGAGAAGCTATTTTAATCAGCCAAGGAAGAAGTCACAGCAAGAAGAGGGAATGGCCCCCGCTGTCAAAGCCATACAGGCAGGTAGAGAAGTTTACACTACTTTTTCCCCTCTTCTAATGTGACTTTCTGCTCTCTCCACACCTATCCTTTAGGGGAAAGGTGAGAACCTGGTTTTTAACACAGATCAGAGCAACTTTCTCAACCCACTACAATTTTCAGACGAGTTTTTAACAATGACTTGCCAGGTCAGCCTGGTGAAGCTTGTCTCAAGTTCTACGCATGCTCACTTATCAAACAAACTGGAAAATGTGATCTACGGAGCCGCAATCACTATTTTCACCTTGTACAACCAAAATAATTTAGTCTGAGAGACAATGCTTGAACTTAGGGCAGCCTCAACATTAACATAAATTAGAGCCCTCAAGAGAAACTGAACTGGGGGCTGTTTTTTTCTTATAAAGGAAGGATGGGGGAGGGGGCTCCAGATCTATAGGGCTGGGCCCAGGGTACAAAGCAATCTGCATTTCCATTTCCCTTTGAATCAAGCACTTCTGAAACCATTCCACGGTCATTTCCAAGCAGCCCGTTTCCAAGGTGAAGGTTGTAAACGTGTGTCCCTCCCTGCCCCCTAGCACCTTAGTCTTACTTTTCCTTAGTTAAGTCTTCCCTAACAAAGCAACAGCAGGCAGCAGAGGGCACCAGCCTAGAACCCTAAAATATGACCTGAATACATTATTTGCCTCATCTGGAAGTGATGAGACTAAGCGTTGGACTAACTTTTGGGACTCTGAGGTTCCTTCTAGCTCTAAAATTGTCAGTTTTGATGATGTTCTTGGATCCTCTGGCTTCCTCCAAATTCTTTAAACAAGCGCATAATAAAAACCCAGGGAACAGAGGATGAATCTGGCTTCCAGATCCTCTTGCCCTACTATGCTCAGACTTCCAAAGGAGGTCCAGCCTGTTGATGCTGATAATCCTCTAAAAGGGAAAAAAAAACTTGTAATTTTTTAATTCCTTGCAGGAAAGGCATTAAGGCCTGGAATAAGAGAACCAAGATAAAATTGCAGCAAATGAACTATAATATGGAATTCCAGAAGTCCAATGCTCCTTTGGACTTCTTTTACAATAACAACAACAACAACAACAACAAAAACTGGTTAGTCTTAGACAATGACATAGTATATATCGGTGCCCAAAGTATACAACATGCTTTACCCTGTTTGCTTTTTTTCTCTTCCAGCTGACTTCTTGCTCTCTCTAGACCTATCCTTCTGGAGGAAATACAAAAATCTGGTTTTGAAGAGAGAGTTTCTTGAGAGTTTCTATCATCTTCCCCCTTGATGAGAATCCCAGGGACAGCAGTTACTACTCCCATCATGGCTCACTACCAGCTCCCACTTGACACATTACAGAAGTAACACTTAGGACTTAACACTGAGTATCAACTGAGACCAGGAAATGACTGAGGGCCACAAAAGCTAGGAGAATGGACTGATTCCCCCCTTTAGGGTCTCAGCTTCCTCCTCTATAATGACTTTACCATTTAGATGACTGCCAAGGACACTGTTTCTATATGCCACGGTCATCTGCCAATTTAAGTCTTCCTGCCCCCAGGAGGACGGACCTCAGGTAAGTATTTGGGACCAACTATGCGTCAGACTTCATGCTCGGAGAGCTGGGACAGCCATGAAAAACAAAAAGGTCCCATACAACAGGCATGTGCTATGGAAAGGGGAGGGAAGGTAGTCCTAAAAGAACACGGAAAGCTTCCTCAAAGGGCTGGGCATCGTGGGTTTTGCTTTTACGTACTATTTGAAAAAAAAAAAAAAAAATGCATTCAGCCTGGCGCAAATGCCACATCAGCTTTGGGGGCCTAACGCTGCCAGATTCCCAGCCCCGGGAGCTAGAGACAGGAGATTAAGTTGATCAATAAAGAAGTTTCCGAGCGCCAGCGGCCGGGTCCGGGCCCCACGCGCCAAGGGAGTCCAGACCTGGAGGGGGAAATGCGAAGCCAAAATGGAGGAGGGGCTGGAGGAGTCGGCTCGGGCGCGAGAACCTCGTGGCTCGCTCCGCATGGCGCCAAGCAGCCTTCCTGCTCTGCTCTCCCGGGCCCTGGGAGGCAGCATCCCACGTCGCCAGACGCGGCGCGCACAGCCCCGGCCCGCAGGCTCGGCTGCTGGAGGGAGCCCGCGCTCCCGCCGCACCCCGAGGTCGCCAAACGCCCCGGGAAACAAGCACCCACATCTCAGGGGCATCAGGGGAGCAGAGAAAGAAACATCTGGGAGGACTCCACCCTTCACCTGCAGAAAAAGCCCCGGGAAAGCTAAAAAGCCATTTCCCTAGTTTCTCCTTGCCTGGCCGATAAAACAAAGAAAGGCACGTAGGGGAGTGGGACACCCAGAGGATGACCCCTTTCCGTGGACCCAAGACGCGCAAGCCCCGGACACCGAGGGGCCCGGAGCCGGTGCAACTTTCTCATTGAAGCCGGCCACGCTTCCTCTCAGAACCGTGGAACACCAGAAGCCCCGGCGAGGAGCCTTCCGTCGATGGCACCGCACCTAGCCGGCGCTCGGGATTTTCCCCAGAAAGCCCTGCAATCCGCAGCCCACGACCGGCTCCCGGCCCCGGGACGCCGCCTCGCGCGTTCTCGCAGCCCGCCGGGTCCGGCTCCCCGGCTCGCCCCGCCCCGGGTCCCCGGGACCTCCCGGCGGGGCTGGGGGGTGGGGGGCGCACCGGGGGCTCGCCGGCGACAGTGTCTCAAGCCCTCTCCCCCACCGTCCGACCCGCCGAGTAAGCACTCGCCTTCCCGGCCGGTGCCCCCATAGGAGCCGGGCCACGAGTTACCGCAGCGGAGAAGAAGAGCGAGCGGGAGCGCGCCAGCCCCGCGACCGGGGGTCGGCGGCAGCCCCCTCCCCGGGCCCCCCGAGGACCGGAACCCCCGGCCGCCGGCCCAGCCCGGCCCGCAGTCGGCGCGGGGAAGACTGGGCGCTGGAGCGCGGCCAGGAGCGGAGGCGCGCGGGCCACGCGGTGGCTGCAGCAACTGACACGGCCCGCGGCCGCGCCACATGCTCCGCCGCCCGGGCCCCGCAGCGCGGCGCCGCGACCCCGCCGTACCTTGCCGCTGGCCGTGCCCCCGCTGACGCCGATCAGGAAGGGCTCGCCGCCGTTGGGCTGCTGGTGGTTCTGCAGGGTCTGCTCGCTGTCCCCGGCCATGGCTGGCGCCGCCCCTCCTCCCGCTGCTGCCGACCGACGCACGCTCCCCGCCCGCGCCCGCGTCGGGCTCCCCCGCTCCCCGCGGCCGCCGCTGGGCGCTGCCCGGCTGCCTGTGAGCCGCCCGGAGCTCGGCCGTGGGGCTGCCTTTCCCGGAGGCGCCGACAGCCTGCCTCTGCCCGCAGCGGCCGGCTCGGTTTACAGCCCAGGCGGAGGTCAGCGTGATGCCGCTGCTCCAATCCGGGCGGGCAGCGCGCTGCTATTCGCCGAGGCGGAGGCGGCGAGGCGTCCGGCCCCAGCCTCCGCCCCTCCCGGGCCCCGCCGCCGCCCGAGGTCTCCCGGAGAGGTGTGAGCCCGGCCCTCCCTCCCCTCCCCCTCCGCCCCCCGCCGGGTTAACCCTTTCCCCGGGGACCTCCGGCCGACCGAGGGCGGAGAAACACGCGCTCGGCGCTTTAATTGGGTGCGCTACCCCCCCTCTTTCAAAGGGGCCACAGAGCTAGGAGGGCGGAATGCCAACGCCCCAGGTTTGGGAAGCAAAATTCGAACAAGCATGGAAGGTTAAGACGAAGCAAAGAGTTAAGGTCATTTGCCCATTATTCAGGCTAAAAACTTGTGTTTTCCCCAAATGAAAAATTTTCCCCCGCCCGTCTGCCAAAATATGTCAGACTCTGGCTTTAAATATTTCCTCTCTTGGAAACACCATCCTCCTTAGTAGGCGACTCCCTAGAGTCCTTGTCCCTAGAGAAGGGTAATGGGGGGTGGGGGGTATCTGAAGGGCGCGCTCCCTCCAAAAAGCAAGGCCCTTTCAAACCATAGTTTGAAGTCACAAAGACTGAGGTTCCTGTGGAATTAGGATTTATGGAAACAGTGAAATAGTAATTAATGCCATTTTGACCCATTAATACCCTTAAGTGAACTGGTTTTTCAGAGATGGGCCATTAGTGACTTGATGACAAAGGCCGGATCCGACAGGGACTCAGAGCAGCCTCCACCTCTGGAGGCGGATTTCTCCATTCACATGCAGTTGCACAAGTGAGTTACATAATCTCCCTGTGCCTCAGTGTTCTCATCTGTTACATGGGAATAATAATGGCACCTCCATCCTAGGATTGTTGCGTTAAATGAATTCTTATAGATAAAGTTCTTAGGATAGGGGTGCCTGGGTGGCTCAGTTCTTGAGTGTCTGCCTTCCACTGGGGTCATGATCCCAGTGTCCTGGAATGGAGCCCCCACATCAGGCTCTTGCTTAGCCCTCTCCCACTCCCCACTGCTTGTGTTCCCCTCTTGCAGTCTCTCTCTGCCAAATAAATAAAATCTTTTTTTTAAAAAAAAAGTTTTTAAGATAGCTGCTGTCACAGTCTAGGCCCTATGCAAGAGATGGAAGAAAACAGGCTCCTACAAGGCTGGGAGTCCCCCAGAAGGGACTTTTGTTGGGGTAAAGACGGGGAGAGGTAGGACTAGATCAGTAGCTTCTGGCCTCTGCCCCGGTGAATCCGGATCTGATGAGTTGATGTGCTCCTACAGGCTAAAAGAGAGCTTAAGTCAACAGCATTATTTTCAAACTTAGGTACCTTAAATTCAGAATTTTTTTAATTGCTAAAGAAAATTAAGAACATTAGAAAGCACCCATGTTCTTTTCACTTCTGAAATATTTCGTGTCCCTACCCAAAACCAAACTGCACAGAAGCTCAGACAGGAGGCTCAGATGGAGAGAGTGGCTACCTGGGTGGGAGGGGTCAGCCGGAAGGAGGGCGCCTTCCCACATGGCTGTGGGGTGGGTGGGTTTTAGCGGATTCCTAAGGCTGCCTCTTCTCCCCAATGTCGTTTCTCCACTAAAGAGATCTAACTGCCTCTTCTCCCCAATGTCGTTTCTCCACTAAAGAGATCTAACAGCCTTCAGAGACTTTTGTGAGCTCTTTATAGCCCAAGATAAAGCCTGTTGGAACTTGGACAACGGGATGGACCCAGAGCTAAGGAGGTAGAAAAAGAAGAGGGTAAGATAATGCCGCATCGCTTCTGAACTTTGCCCCAATCTCCACCTTCCTTCTTTCTCTAGCTTTTTCCCCATGATATTTTATCATAAAATTTTCCAAACATTGAAAAAAAATTTTTTCAAACATTGAAATATTTTACAGTAAACACTGATAGCACCACCAACTGGACTCTGCCGTGAACACTGGACCATACTCCTCACACTCGTCAGCTACTCATCCCTCTGTCGGGCCCATTTTGCCTGGAGTTCTTTTTTGCCTTTCCCTTGTTCATTGGAAGTGGCTTCCTCCAAACTGGTTTATACTTTCCTTGCTATTTTTTTTTTTTAATTCCTATATTCCCAGCACCTAGAACAGTTTCTGGCACATGTAGGGCCTTCACAAATATTTGTCGAACAAATGAAGAAACGCCATGTTTCGTTGCCACATTCCCGAGGCCCACTGAGCAGAAAGGCAGCCGGCAGGAAGCACTTATGACGTGTTCACTGAGAATGAATCAGTGACGACTACGGAAGAGGTCAAAAGTACCAACAAGTAAAGTTCACTGCCACCATTTTGAAACGACAGGTGGCATTCCCTAGGGGGTATTTACATGGTTACTGCTCTTAATTCCAAATGTTCTCTTTTCCTGGCATTCCAAGTGACTGTCTACCACTGATCTTGATTATGCGTCTGTGAACTAGTTGAACGAACCCATTAACTGAGCTAACTCGTTACACTTATCTGTACCTTGTTTAAGGATTTTATTTATTCATTTTAAGATTTTATTTATTTCTTAAATGTAATCTCGACTCCCAATGTGGGGCTTGAACTCACAGCCTCAACCAAGATCAAGAGTCACATGCGGTACCGAGCCAGCCAGGCACCCCTTCTGTACCTTGTTTAATAATTCTGACCTCTGTGCATAAGTTAATACACATGAAAGTGCCTGAAACACACACACACACACACACATACACACAAGCTGTCTATATAAAGGTAAGGCCTAATTAGCAAGGACACCCAGCTGCACTCTGCACTCTCTGTTTTCCCTCTCTTCTGTCCCTAGGGCTGCCTTACTTACAGGTAAGGAAGTTACCCTAGTCCATTTAAATTAAGAGTATCCTGAGCACTGGTGACCTCGACAAGGACTTTTGCATCTCTGCTCTCTATAAAGCCAGCCAGGCTGTCTGTGCTATTCCCTGTGCTGTGTCATCCTCTCTCAGGAGCCTGGTCACCAAATCCCATAGCTGGGGACGTTCAAATCACGTTTGAGTCTCCCAGAGAAATTACACTGCAGATTCTGAATTAAGTGATTTCCAACTGTCCTCCCTCCCCTCCCACCAGGAAAAAAAATCAAATGTGTTCAATAAAACCCAGAGTTAGAATAGATTCAAGGGAATACTATTTTCTAGGTATCTGTGATCATTTTCATTTATATTTAGATTTCCGTCTGATCAAGTTCTGGCCTAGTCAACATATGGCAATGAAATCAGCATGAGTGTGCAGCTATAGCCAAAGAATGAGAGACAGGGCGGCTCACAGGCCTTATCTGCCTGCCTTCCCTCTAAGTGGCTGTAGGTCCGTACCAGACAGGGAACACTACATTTTATCTCCATTGGGAAAGTTCTACCTCTAGGTGCCTCACAAACCATGGCTAATGCTCTAATTGTTTATCCCATTTCCAAACCAGAAAAAAAAAAAAAAAGGTTATCAAAACTTTAGCTTGTCTCTGAGACATTGTAGTTGCCTTTATTGCCTTTTATCAATCAGTAATTGCTTGGACAGATCACAAATACTGTTCTGAAAAGACGACCAGATGATGCAGGGGAGCTGCTTACCTCTAGCTCTGTGATCTTAATCACATTCTTAGATGCTGTTGGCTGCCAAGATGCAGCCGGCTCAAACCCCAGCAGCAGCAGCAGGGAATACAAAAGCTTGGACCCCATCCCACAGCTAAAGAATCCAAAACTTCATGGGCGGAGCCCAGCAATCTGGGTTGGATAAGCCCTCCTGGTACCTCTTCGCACCCACCTAAGGTTGAGAAAACACTGATGTAGTGGAAACAAGACAATGACCTCTAGTTGGGAACGCAAGGTTTACATCCCTGCTTTGTTGCTACTTTGTAACCTTTGGTAACTTACTTCATTTCTATGGACTTCAGTTTCTTCAGCCTTTAATTGATACAGGGCTTGTAGGATGCTTGTGACAATGAAGACTGTATCTGGGTCTACAGCAGTTGTCAAATGCCATTTCTCTCCCCTTCTATTCAATCACAGATCATGGCTCTTCCCCTAGAAGTCCCACCATTTAGGGATTAGGAGCTCCAAAGATAAGAATTCCTAATCCCCAAGATTACTTTAAGGTAAAAAACAAACAAACAAACAAACAAAAAACACGAAAAACAAAACAAAAAAAAGGTAATATTCAGAACACGCAAATCTACAGATAGAAAGTAGATTGGTAGTTGCCTACAGCTAGGGTGGTTAGGAAGGAAATGGGATTTCTTTTTATTTATTTATTTATTCAAATAGCCTCCACACCCAAAGTGGGACTTGAACTCAGGACCCTGACATCAACAGTCAGTGTTCTACTGACGGAATCAGTCAGGTGCCCACAGGATTTCTTTTTAATTTTTTAAAAGATTTATTTACTTCTTCTTTTAGAGAGAGAATGCAGGGAAGAGCAGAGGAAGGGCAGGAGAATCTCGAGCAGATTCCCTGCCGGGTGCAGAGCCCGATGCGGGATTCCTTCTCACAACCCTCAGATCACGACCTGAGCCAAAATCAGGAGTCTGCATATAACTCACTGAGTTACCCAGGCATCCCTCTCTTTGTTCTTCTTTTTTTGAATTTATTTTAGAGAGACAGAGAGAGCAGAAGCAGGGGGTGGGACAGAGGGAGAGAAGCTTAAGCAGGCTTCATGCTCAGCATGGGTTCCATATGGGGCTTTGTCCCACGACCCTGAAATCATGACCTGAGCCAAAATCAAAAGGCAGATGCTTAACAGATTGAGCCACCCATGTGTCCCCCTCTTTTTAGGAAAATGTTCTAGAATTGACTATCTTAGTGGTTGCACAACTTTGATATTCATAAGAACCACTGAATTGTAGAATTTAAATTGATGAATTATATGGTATGTGAATTGTATCTCAATAAAGCTGTTTAAAAGATTAAACAGAGAGACTAAGAATTAAAAAGAGTATCATAAGACTTTATAACTTCTGAAATGTTACATAAATGCACATTTTGTTGATTTCATTATATTCAACATATTGATTTTTGTGCATACAGCTTTCCCCTGCAAAGATAATAGTCATATGAGGGCCTTTATTTGGGGGGCAGAGGGAGAGAGCATCTGAAGCAGGCTCCACTCCCAGTACAGAGCCAACATGGGGCTCAATCAATGTCATGATCCCAAGATCACTACCTGAGCCGAAATCGAGAGTCCCAGACTTAGAACTGTTAACGTACAGATTTTCGTTCCATATAGATTTTCCAGTTTTTGCCTCCTGTCCCCATACTAGGATATATTTTCTAACAAGATGCTATGAAAGTAGGACTGGGATATCGTCAGGGGTTTAGGGGTCTCGCCCAGACGCTACCAGGCGCCCAGGAAGAGCAAGCTCCTGGCAACCCCATTTTGTTCACTCTCTGCGTTCTAAGCCTTTTAGCTTCATCCTGTTCCCAGGGCTTCTCCCAGACCTGCGTCTGACCCTTCCTTTCTTGTCCTGTCCCCAGACTAAACCTTTGCTCTCCTGCTGCAGAAGTGCAGTGACTTCCTTCACTTCCCCTAGTGAGCCACCAGGTCATCTTCTCTGTAAATGCCCCATCCCCCACCACGGCGCCCCCCGCCTCACCCTGGCACTGACACTCTTTCTGTCACACCGTAAGTGATGCCCTGGAGCTGGGGATGAACAAGAGTGGGACGGGGGTTTGACAAGGGAGACCCTAACGGTGCAAAACGTAAGGAGGCTCTGACTTCCAGAGGGAGCAAGGGCCGGTGTAGGGGCAGCCTTGAGAACGAGCCCCTCCTTATGGGTTGGCTCTGAGTGCCTTCCTTGCTTCACCCCAGTCCCAACCCTGGTGAGTAGCCAAAGGTGAAGCAGTGGGTTGTGTGGCTGATGGCAACCGTCTTAAAGGAGTAGTTAACTCTGGTCTGGTAGCTTGTATGAGATGGGTGGCCCAGGATGGCCGGTCTGACTGTCCTTGAGATGATGGCCTGAAGCTCCAACTCGTGTTGGAGGCCAAAGGAGATGAACAGATCCCGGCAAATTAGTCTTTGCTCAGGGTTCAACTGGTCTCTCTCTTTCTTTTTCTTTCTTTCTTCTTAAGTGGTATTTCTCTGTATAGTTATTTTGGTGTGCCCAAGTGAATTCTCCCCAGGTCATTAGGAGGGAAAATTAGTTAAATTCTGCTTTGTAATGAAATTACAGCTGTTCCCGGGGTGGGGGGGGGGGGGAGGAGGCCTAAGGCTTAATGGGAGGAAAGCTAGTGTTTCAGAAATATTTTTAGTCACAGACTAAAAAAAACTAACAAAAGCAACAGATTCCCCAGGAAAACATGTGCCCACGCATGCACACAAGTAGAATTTTGAGTATAACTTACTCAGACCCTACGTCACCCCAGTTGTCAGTCTGGTAGCCAGGAGAGGAAGTAGGGGTGAGGGCAGCTTCTGAGGAGAGCATCTCAGAAGTGTTAGCTCTTCTTAGGGAATATGGGCCGCCTCTGCAAGCATAGAGGGGCTGGGGGCATGGTTGTTGCACAGGCGATATACTCAAGGTCATCCATCCGGGTATCCCATATTTTAGGACCCTCGAGTTTTGTCATGAAGGCCCTGATGTTCTCCTAACCCTTCTGCCTTAGCTGACCAATGCAAACAGTTAAGGAGCCCTAAGGCTCTCACAGTTAGTTTTTTAGCCTGCCACTCAAACGTGCCTGCCCTTCTACTGCAAGAGATCAGGGACTCTTTGGAAGCTACCAGAGGTGTTCTGACTCTCACTTAACCATTGACTCCTTGCTAACAGAAGAGTATCACTACAACTTTAAAACAAGCCAACTCTACTGTCTTTGGAGGCTTTGGTCCTCCATATATATTTTTTTAAGATTTTATTTATTTATTTGACAGAGAGAGAGCACAACCAGGGAGAGCAGCAGGCAGAGGGAGAAGCAGACTCCCCACTAAGCAGGGGGCCCAATGCGGGACTCACATTGGATTATGGATCGCCTTGGATTATGACCTGAGCAGAAGGCAGATGCTTCACTGACTAAGCCGCCCAGGTGCCCCAGGTCCCCATATTTTGAAAGGCCTTAGCCTTTGTGCCTGCTACAAGCTCTGCCTTCTACCAGGACATCTTCCCAGGTCACCCCTAGGGAAACCTACCAGCTGGGTCACCACCTTGTGCCGTGTCCCAACCGGGACAGCATTCTACTCTTCAGCTGGGCAGAGATGAGCCAGTCTTAAATTCCCATCTGACCACCCATTTTCTTGGACCACTCTTCATACCATTTGTGGTAATCTGGGCACCCTAAGAAGCCCGTGCCAATAGGATTAAAGACGGGGGAGTGCCTGTGAGAGGAAATGGCTGTGAGAGGAAATAGGAAGGAGCCAGAAGAGCCTGGGAGAGAGATCCTTCAGACCACAATATGGGCTTGACCCCGAGTATGGGAGAGACACAGAGACAGGGAAGGGTGGGCTGAAGCATTCTAGACTACCACAGAGACTAAGAAGTTTCAGCCAACCTGTTGTGAGTCCTTAAGTCAAAGTTGTTAGCAAACACAAGAACCTCCTATCTCCTAGGAATGGCCCCACCTTAGTAGTCCAACGACATACAGTCGGTGGCTTAGAGTAGCCCAGCTGAAGCATGGCCGGGGAACAAAGGAGCCATGTATTTCAGGCACAAGAGCTAGGGCTCTTGGTCGATATTCTTTGTAGGCAGAGCTCTTGGAGGCATATCTTCAGGCCATCGCAAACTGATAGTGAAGTACTAAAATATCCAACTGAAATTATTGAATTATCTATTGCGGGATGCATTCAAAGATCCAGCCAGCTCTCAAGTCTCCCTTGTCTTTTGTTGTGTTGTTGTTGTTGTTTTGAACGATCTTGAGGTCTTATTTATTTATTTATTTTTTTAAAGTAGGCTCCAAGCCCAGTGTGGAACTCAACTCAGGACTTTAACTCACAACCTGAGACCAAGACCCGAGCTAAGATCAAGAGTTGGTTGCTTGACCCACTGAGCCCACCTGGGCGCCCCTATATTGTTGTTGTACCCAACACGTTGGGTACTTGTACCCAAGTACCTTTCTCCTGGCCTTCCTTCTTTTTCTGATCGTTTTCCTTCACCGCTTCAGGAAGCTAGCTCGGCTCTTTGAGTGATTAATACACTCCAGACGTACCTTCATCCTCGTGGAAAGAATCTTGCCTTTCCCTTGCTTGTTTACAGCAATGCCAACAGCACACTGGGCAACACTGTGGACCCTTCCAGTTTTGTCATGGCGCCACATGTTCCTTTTTGAACAGTGCCCATTCCCCTGCTGTCCACAGTATCCCCTTGTTGATTCGCATGTATGCGGCCAAAGGAACAGCTCCGTGTTTTCTAAAAGGTCTCTAGAACACGCAGCAGGTTATCTCTCCTCTTTCCCTTCGTCTTGGTCTTTTTGGCAAATTGCTGGAAGATGGCAGTTCTGGCCAAAACGCTGTCTTGTGCTTTTCCCTGGGCTCTCGTGGGTCTCTGAGGTCCCCTCGACCCATGTGTAACATCCAAGTCAGCCAAGAATGTGGGAGCTTACCTGAGCCACTCTTTCTCTCTCACTTCCAGGAGTCCCCTACTAAATTTCTGGCTGCTTCACCTCTTGTTCTGAAGGAGACCCTCATCTGTGCCTCAGCACCCCTGCTCATTGCTGGCAAGCCTGGCGGGGGTGGGGGGGGCTTTGGCCCCCACACCCAACGGACTCTGACTCGTCTTGCAAAATTGAAAACTTCCCAGTGAAATAAAACCCGACAAAATGAGATTCCAGGCTCTGATACTTTCCGCAGTGAATTCTCCCCAACATTCAAAGGAAGGTTAATACCAAGATGATACAGACCCTACCAGAGAGAAGAAAACCACGGAACACTTCACAACTCATTTTACGAGACCGGCATCGCTGTAGCACGAACGTCTAACAACAGGCTACAAAAACGGAAAATTAAAGGCCAGGGTCTCTTATGAGAACATGTAAAAATCCCGAACATGATTTTGACAAACCAAATCTAACACTACACCACAGCCCCAGTTTTGTTCATTTAAAAAACGTAAGGTTGGGACCTTACATTTTTTGTGGGTTAAAGCCTCTGCCTTCGGTTCAGGTCATGATCCTGGGGTCCTGGGATCAAGCCCCGCATCGGGCTCTCTGCTCGGCAGGGAGGCTGCTCCCCCTTTCTCTTTCCCTTTCTCCCTCTCTGCCTGCCTCTCTGCCTAATTGTGATCTCTGTCTGTCAAATAAATAAATAAATAATCTTTAAAAAATTAAAAATTAAAAAAAAAAAGCAAGGTCATAGGGTGCCTGGGTGGCTCAGTGGCCTTCAGCTCAGCTCATGATCCCTGGGATCGAGCCCCCCCCCCCCCCCCCCCCCCCCCCCCCCCCCCCCAGGGCTCTCTGCTCAGCAGGGAGCCTGCTTCCCCCTCTCTCTCTGCCTGCCTCTCTGCCTACTTGTGATCTCTGTCTGTCAAAACAAAACAAAACAAAAAGTAAGGTCAGTTTAATATTTGAAAAATCTATACTTTAAATAATCTAGGTCTCGCTCAAAAACAATGTACAATGATTATTATTATTATTTATTTTTTTTTACGATTTTGAGAGAGACTAAGGGAGGGAGAGAGCAGGAGTGGTGGTGTGGGGAGGGGAAGGAGCAGAGAGAGAGGGAGAAGCAGGCTCCCCACTGAACAGGGAAGCCCACTCAGGGCTGGATCCCAGGACCCTGAGATCATAAGCTGAGCTGAAGGCAGATGCTTAGGGGACTGAACCAGCCAGGTGCCCCAGTCGTTGTATCTTTAGATACGGATAAATCCTATGCTAAGTAAGAAGGAGTAGAGCTCCTCATTACCCCTCACTATGAAAAGAACTCTTTCCTGAGCATCTGCCTTCTGCTCGGGTCATGGTCCTGGGGTCCTGGGATCGGTCGGAATCTGGCTCCCTGCTTGGCAGAGAGCCTGCTTCTCCTTCTCTGACTGTTCCTCTGCCTGCTTGTGCTATCTCTCTGTCAAAAAGGAGGGGGGGGCGGCACCTCGGTGGCTTAGTCATTAAGTGTCTGCCTTCAGCTCAGGTCATGATCTCAGGGTCCTGGCATCACCCCATGTCAGGCTCCTTGCTCAGCAGGAAGTCTGCTTCTCTCTTTGCCTCTCCCTTCTACACACCACTCCTGCTCATGCTGTCACTCTCCCCCCCACCAAAATAATAAAATAAAATAAATAAAATCTTAAAAAGAAAAAGTTATTAAAAAAAAAAAACTATTTCTTGAACACCATAAAGCAGTGTTTCCCAAAATATATGACTTGGAACAGTGGTTCTGGGAGGAGAAATGATACTGGGAACACATACCTATGCACTGCTATGTTCCCACTTAACTTCTTGGAGAGTCCCAAGGGCCATCAGCATGCTTAGCGCCCTGGAATTACTGCACTTAAGAAACTTACCAAACCGGAGAATCCTTTTTTACCGAGTTTGCCTGTCACTAACGGGCAGAACCGGTGTATTGTGGAACCCACCCTAAGAAATGTTTCTCTACAGTAACCAAGCGTCAAAACAAGAAATTGTCTCTTACAAGGAAATAAACAGTATTTCACTACCTTGGAGAAAATCCTAAGAGCCCTATTTACATGGAGCAGGATATTTATTGACTTCAGCTTTATATTAGATAAATGTCTCATGTTTAATATGCAGTCATTAATAACTTATTATAATTGTTTTCTGGCTGAAAAAGTTGTATTTAGTACAAAAATATGAAACAATGCAGAGATTTTTTTTATAGAATGGGAATATCCTCTTTAATTCCCTCCTGAGGAGCTAATCATTAGCAGCAGTTTAGTGTTATTATTCAGTTTTGAATATTCTTTGCAAAGTTTTTTTAGAATAACTATTCACCTATGGAAGAGCTGGGTCAGTTTTTGCTATCTCCTGAAAAATGCACATATTAATATTGCAAAATCGCTTAAGCTTTCAAATAAATATGAAATAAATATTAGAGCTTTGAAAAAATATGTGGGAAAGGAGAATATTAAAAGTTAAATACAAAAGATTAAAGAAGAAACAAACCCTCAAAAAAAGGCTGAAGGCTGACATCTGATAACTTTCAACAAGAAACAGAACACAACACAGATGTGAAACAAAGGGATAATTTATTTGTTTATTTTAGGATACTTAAAATATGTATCTTTTGAATGCTCTGAGGACAGTATCGCAAAACAGTTTCCACAATGGGTATTATAAATCTAGACGTGTTTACACGGAAAAGTATTCACCGGCCCAAAAGAGAAAATGAATAAAAGACACGGGCAGTTGATAGTTGTAACTGTGGGGCAGGGATCTCTCATCTGTTAACAACACAGGACTTGGAATGAAATGAAGATCAATAGAGGACGGGCCTCCAAGTATGTCATTCTATTACCCAAAGCCCCACCGTTTGTCACCAGAGAAGGAAACAATTAGGCATTCATGTTCTCCTCTCCATGCTGGTGATTTTAGGGATAAAGGGAGCTTTAAATGAAAAGAAAAAGAGTTTTATAAACAAAACCGTATGCATGGGGGCGCCTGGGTGGCTCAGTGGGTTAAAGCCTCTGCCTTAGGCTCAGGTCATGATCCCAGGGTCATGGGATGGAGCCCTGCATGGGGCTCTCTGCTCAGCAGGGAGCCTGCTTCCCCCTCTCTCTCTGCCTGCCTCTCTGCCTCCTTGTGATCTCTCTGTCAAATAGATAAATAAAATCTTAAAAAAAAAAAAAAAAGTATGATTGAACATACCGGATCAGTTTCATGGATCATTTAATTCATGACAGAATGTCCAACAGCAGCAGCCATGGCTATTTTGTGGAAGGATCTCATTTTCCTCTATGCTGACAACTTCAAAGTCTCAGGAGCAGTGCCAACAGCTAGACTATCTTGTGACAGCTCAGTCGAAAACATCATGTCTTTATCCTGTTCTCCATCCTTCCGTCAGGTCAATTTCACTTCCTCCTAAGGCTCTTCTTTGGCTTCAGTGTATTTTTCCCGTGGCATGGACACAGAACTGCAGATAGTACTCCAAATGTGAAGTCTTGTTTTGTTTCATCTACAAGGCCATTCTTAATGATCCCCCATTTCTGTTGGTCTTTGTGGCTGGAGGACGACTCTGGACCAGCAAGTTTGAAAAACAAGATTATCTCTGTGCTTCTTTCCCTAAACTTAGGTGATCGTCAATCTTTCTTGTAGTCTGGTGGAGAACTAGACTAGCAAATCAGGAGACCTGGCTCACAGTCTGGAATGACCAATAATGAACTATGTAACCTTATCAGCTATTTAAATTGTATGATTTCAATTTGTTCATCTTTTTTAAAGATTTTATTTATTTATTTGACAGACAGAGATCACAAGTAGACAGAGAGGCAGGCAGAGAGAGAGGAGGAAGCAGGCTCCCTGCTGAGCAGAAAGCCCGATGCAGAGCTTGATCCCAGGACCCTGAGATCATGACCTGAGACCAAAGCAGAGGCTTTAACCCACTGAGCCACCCAGGCGCCCCTATTCATCTTTTAATTGATGAATTTATATAACTGTGACATTGTAGCCTGTCACTTTCTTTACATTCTTACTCCTCACAGGGACTTTTACTAGAATATTCTTATCTTGGCATTTCACTTACTGCAATTGGTGTCAACTACAAACATAAATATTTCACCTTAAATCCAAATGTACGTTAAATGTAACAAGCACTTAAACCTTAAATGTAACATACACTTCTCTATCAATGTGTAAGGAATGTCTCTATTATGCTTTTAAAGCCCCTGCTCTTTATGTCCTAGCTCTAAGTTGGAACTGTATCCATCCCTTCATTTATACATTCTTTCATTAAATATTGAGTTTCTAGGGGCACCTGGGTGGCTCAGTGGGTTAAAGCCTCTACCTTCAGCTCAGGTCATGATCCCAGGGTCCTGGGATCAAGTCCCGCATCATGCTCTCTGCCCAGTGGAGAGTCTGCTTCCCCCCCCCCCTCTCTCTGCCTGCCCTTTTGCCTAATTGTGATCTCTGTCAAATAAATAAATAAAATTTTAAAAAATATATTGAGTTTCTATTATGTGCCAGTAAGACAGATATCATTCCTACTCTAACTGAGCTTACAATCCAGAAAGAAAAGAAAAACAAGTCCTTGAATAAGCCATGACAAAAAATGTGATGCTAAGGAAAGTACTAAGGAATATATAGAAGAGACATCTAACCACGCCAGTTGAAGCCAAAGTAACCTCTGGCTGGGGCACCTGGGTGGCTCAGTGGGTTAACCCTCTGCCTTTGGCTCAGGTCATGATCTCAGGGTCCTGGGATCAAACTCCCGCATCAGGCTCTGCTTAGCGGGGAGCCTGCTTCCCCCTCTTTCTCTGTCTGCCTCTCTGCCTACGTATGATCTCTGTCTGTCAAATAAATAAATCTTAAAAAAAAAAATAAACTTTGGCTTCACTATTAGAAACTGGGAAAATTTATTTATTTATTTTTAAAAGATTTTATTTATTTATTTGACAGAAAGAGACACAGCAAGAGAGGGAACGAAAGCAGGGGGAGAGACAGGCAGAGGCAGAAGCGGGCTTCCCACCGAGTAGGGACCACAGGATCATGACCTGAGCCAAAGGCAGACGCTTAACAACTGAGCTATCCAGGCGCCCCGAAACTGGGAAAATTTAAGTAAGTTACATCTGCAGTTCTACTTTAATATAAAGCAATTTAACTAAGCAATAACATTTGTAATTTCTCCTTTCCTTAGAAAAGTAGCTACACTCCAGCATCACTGTATCAGTAATACCTCACAACCCAGGAGATTTCCCAAATGGCTTTGTATTTCCTAACAGCTGGCAACGGCTTCCTTCCATTCCTACGGTAGGTAGTAAACAACAAAACATTTTCTCCAACTGTTGTGCAAAAGTGCCCTGACACAGGTAAAAATGAATCAAATTCAATACAACTTATCCACTGCTCACAGAACTATTCAGCTGTATTCTACGTGAACTACCCCACAAACCAGTGTACCGCATTCCCTACAAAGGAACAGAATTGGCCAATACCGACAACAGTGTTTTGTGTACTTAAGAGAGTAAGGCTTCACTGTTGTTGTTATTGCTGAATACTTTTATTTATTTTTTAAAAATATTTTATTTATTTGACATAGAGGGAAAGAGAGTGCTGCATGCACGGGAGGAGGGACAGAGGGAGAGGGAGAAGCAGGTTCTCCACTAAGCAGGAAGCCTGACACAGGGCTCGATCCCAGGACCCTGGGACTATGACCTGAACCAAAGGCAGAGGCTTAATCGATTTAGCAACCCAGGCGCCCCTGCTGAATACTTTTTTTTTTTTAAAAGATTTTATTTATTTATTTGACAGAGAGAAATCACAAGTAGTCGGAGAGGCAGGCAGAGAGAGAGAGGGAAGCAGGCTACCTGCTGAGCAGAGACCCCGATGCAGGACTCGATCCCAGGACCCTGAGATCATGACCTGAGCCGAAGGCAGCGGCTTAACCCACTGAGCCACCCAGGCGCCCCCTGCTGAATACTTTTAAATCTTAAACACAATGGTTTTGACTTTTTAGTATCTTCATTACATAATATAGAGTTAGAGACAAATTAGAAATTCTTAAATGAGTAAAAAAGAAAACAATAAGTCTTAAAGTTTAAGTCAGAGATAACTATTAACAATCCAGTGTAAAACCTCTGGGCTGTTCCCCGCTTCCCTTTTATTTCTTTAACAGCCTTCAACTGTGCAGATTTGAAATGATCATGACCCTTACAACATTCTCATCCTTGACCCTCTTTTTTATTATTTATTTTAATAGGCTAATAAACATCTGCTACCCGATGCAAGATCTAGAATATTGACTATAAATTACAAATTACTGTCAATATTTGAAAAGTCTTCCTGTGCATTATATATATATATAATGTATATATAGTATATGCATTATATATATATGCATTATATATTTATATTATATTTTATATATTATAAAATTATATATTATATATTATATATAATATTATTATATATAATATATAATATATAATATAATAATTATATATTATATATACTTATATTATATATATTTCTCTCATATATACATAGAGAGAGTGTGAGAGAGAGAGTGCGTGCATGCAAGCACACAAGATGGGGGGAAAGGGGTGCCTGGGTGGCTCAGTGGGTTAAGCCTCTGCCTTTGGCTCAGGTCATGATCTCAGGGTCCTAGGATGGAGCCCCACATCAGGCTCTCTGCTCAGCAGGGAGCCTGCTTCCCCTCTCTCTCTGCCTACTTGTGATCTCTCTGTCAAATAAGTAAATAAAATCTTAAAAAAAAAAAAAAAAAGATGGCGGGAGGAGTGGGCAGAGGGAGAGGGAGACCAACCACAGGGGGTGCTGGCATCATGACCTGAGCGGAAGGCAGACCCTTAACCTACTGAGCCACCCAGGTGCCCCTTAGCTAAAATCCTATTTGCCAAGTCCCCATAGCTAAGAGATTGCACTAAAATGCTAAGTTTGGGCGCCTGGGTGGCTCAGTCGGTTAAGCATCTGCCTTTGGCTCAGGTCATGATCCCAGGGTCTTGGGATCGAGCCCCACATTGGGCTACCTGCTCAGCCTGCTTCTCCCTCTCCCTCTGCCTGCCACTCTGCCTGCTTGTGCTCTCTGTCAAAAATATAAATAAAATATTAAAATAAAATAAAATTCTAAGTTTGCCCTAATACATATTTACCAACGAACCAATAGAGTCACAAAATATATTGTAAACTTGCAGTGAAATCAATATACATTTTTTAAAAGATTTTATTTATTTATTTGACAGACAGAGATCACAAGTAGGTACAGAGGCAGGCAGAGAGAGGAAGGGAAACAGGCTCCCTGCTGAGCAGAAAGTCCAATGCAGGGCTCCATCCCAGGACCCCGACCGAGATCATGACCTGAGCTGAAGGCAGAGGCTCTAATCCACTGAGTCAGCCAGGCGCCCCTCAACATACATTTATATAATTTTAAATACTGAATGGTATTCCATTGCATACATTTGTTATAATGTATTAAACAGTCCTCTTTTTTTAGCATTTAGATATTTTGCTTTTTAAAAATGTTTAAATTTAATGTTATGAAAACATCCTTAAAAATGCTTCTTGGCCCATCCCGATTTTTTCCTATTGCTGGATCAAAGAGTATGCATACCTTTAAGGGCTTTGATATATTGACAAATTGCCTTCAAAGTTTAAACCCAGTTAGGCTCCAATGGCAGAGGCTCTTGGTGCCAGAAAACATCAGGCAGCCGGATGTTGGGAGAGTGAATACAACAGGTTAGACCCAAAGGCAGGCAGAACCCTGGAAGAATCTATTATGCTGTAGGAAGAAACTTATATAGATAATTTAATTTGGGGTATTTTGGCATATTTTAGGTGTATCTGAACGAGTAACCATAAAACCCGTGATAAATGAGGGGCGCCTGGCTGGCTTAGTCAGTGGACTGTGCGTCCCTTGACCCTGGGATTGTGAGTTTGAGCCCCATGCTGGATATGGAGATTACTTAAAAATAAAACCTTCAGGGGCACCTAGGTGGCTCAGAGGGTTAAAGTCTCTGCCTTTGGCTCAGGTCATGATCTCAGGGTCCTGGGATGGAGCCCCGCATCGGGCTCTCTGCTCAGCAGGGAGCCTGCTTCCTCCTCTCTCTCTGCCTGCCTCTCTGCCTACTTGTGATCTCTGTCAAATAAATAAATAAAATCTTAAAAAAAACCTTCAAAAACATACACACAAAAACCCCACGATGAACAAAAAGTCACAGAAACAAAACTCAGTATGGCCAGAGGTGAAAGGTTCTCTCAGAAAAACCAAATTATATGACAAAGTGTGTGGAAATCACTTAGAAAAATAGTTAAGTATTAAATCCCATCCAATTTTTACATTTCTGTGATGTCTGGGCCAACTTGAAGTATGTAATATGTAAGCCTTCAGGTAGATGAGGACAAAGAAAAATATTTTTATTTTACTTTATTATTTTTTAAAGATTTATTTATTTATTTGAGACAGAAAGAGAGAGTGTGTGCACATGAGCAGGGGAGAGAGGCAGAGGGAGAGAGAGAAGTAAACTCCCTACTCAGCAGGGAGCCCGATGTGGGGCTCAATCCCAAGACCCTGAGATCATGACCTGAGCCGAAGGCAGACACCCAACTGACTGAGCCACCCAGGCACCCTGAAAAAGTATTTTTAAACTCTTACATTCTTGTATATATGCATTTTTACATACTTTTCTAACTTGAATTAGTAATATCCCAACATCATTTCAGACTTTCTGTTTACCCTTTATTTTAGGTTTCAGAAATGGTACAAACTTTGTAAAATAAAATTTATATCTATATATCTATACCTATATAAAATGGGCAGTATAGGCACAAGGTAAAAAAAAAATAAGCAATTTGAAAGAGCATACAGTAAAAAAGTACATTTTTTAAAAAAAGATGTATTTATTTGACAGAGAGAGACACAGCGAAAGAAGGAACACAAGCAGAGGGAGTGAGAGAGGGAGAAGCAGACTTCCTGCTGAGCAGGGAGCCTGATGCCGGGCTTGATCCCAGAACTGTGGGATCATGACCTGAACTGAAGGCAACTGCTTAACAGCTGAGCCACCCAGGCACCCCAAAAAATAAATCTTTACTATGTGTATTCCCAGTGTTGCTACCCCCAAACAGTCACTCTTACAGGTTTCTCACATATGCTTAAGATTGTCTATGCATGGGGTGCCTGAGTGGCTCAGTGGGTTAAGCCTCTGCCTTCGGCTCAGGTCATGATCCCAGGGTCCTAGGATCGAGCCCCACATCGGGCTCTCTGCTCAGCAGGGAGCCTGCATCACCCGCCCCCCCACCCCGCCTGCCTCTCTGCCTACTTGTGATCTCTGTCAAACAAATAAATAAACTCTTTAAAAAAGAAAAAAACGATAGTCTATTCTTAGGGGCATCTGGGTTGCTTAATCAGTTAAGCATCTGCCTTTGGCTCATGTCATGATTTCAGGGTCCTGAGACTGGGCCCCACATAGGGCTCCCTGCTGCACAGGGAGCCTGCTCCTCCTTCTCCCTCTGCCGCTGCTTCCCCTGCTTGTGCACTTCCCCTCCCTCTGTCAAATAAATAAATAAAATCTTCTTTTTAAAAAAGTAGCATATGCTACAAACTGTTCTACATTATGTTTTTATCATTGTATCTTGAAGAACATTCCGTATCAGTACAACGGTATTTGCCTTGTTAAAAAATTTTTTAATTAAAGGCACAAAATAAAATAGCCTAAAATAAATTTATTTTGTGGAAGGCTAATAGATAATCTGAGATATGTTATCATAAAAAGAAAACGACAAGAAAGGGGAGTGGGGGGTTGGGTGAGCCTGGTGGTGGATATTAAGGAGGGCACGTATTGCATGGAGCAGTGGGTGTGGTGCATAAACAATGAATTTTGGAACACTGAAAAGAAATAAAATAAAATAATGGAAAAAATAGTAAAAAAAAAAAAAAAGACAAGGAAGATATCCATTCATTCATTCCTTTACCTACTCATTCAACATGTTTTGAATGTTCACCATGTACAAGGCATTTACTGAGTGTCAAGAGCATAAAGATGAATTAGATATAATTTCTGGGCACCTGGGTGGCTCAGTGGGTTAAGCCTCTGCCTTGGGCTCAGGTCACCATCTCAAGGTCCTGGGATCGAGTCCCGCTTCGGGCTCTCTTCTCAGAGAGGAGCCTGCTTCCTCCTCTCTCTGCCTGCCTCTCTGCCTACCTGTGATCTCTCTCAGTCAAATAAATAAATAAAAACTTAAAAAAAAATCATTTCTACCTTCTAGGAGTCAAAGACTACCAAGAAATACACTTACATAAACAATTAGGTAATCATAATACTGTGCAATGTGATATTATAGTATACCTTGGCAACACAAAGAATTAAGTAAGCAATTCTGCTTGTGCCAGGAACAGATGCTAAGATTTCACATCCATTATCTCTGATGAGATTCACTGGAACCCCACTAAACACCTGCAAGAGATCCTTAATAGTCAGGGTTTCATTACTTAGGTCCTCACAGTTAAGAGACTGTACTAGGATGCAAAAGTTTCCCTATCCTATATTTACCAATGAACCAGTCATTTATAAAATGAATCATAAAATATCCCTCCTCATTTAACATATCTCATTTGACATATCTGAGCAGACTCCATCAGTTTATTTGCAAATTCAGTCCAAAGTGTCTGGAAAGTGAAATTGCAAATCTCTTGTAAAAAATGTAGGACGTTCATAAAGTCATGGAAAATAATAGGGGAGAACCTCTCTAATTATAAGCTACTGACAAAAATAAGGATGTGTGGAAGTACAGCAGTTAATAACTGGGAAAGAAAAAACCAACATGGGGAGTAGTATAAACAGACATTTCATAGGAAAATTTTTTGAATGGAAAATGATATAAAAGCAAAATATCTGTTTTATGTAAACCTCACAGTAATCAAAAATCTGTAAGCAGATACACAAAAGTTAATGACAAAAGACTCTAAACATACTGCTACAGAAAATCAACAAATCACAAAGAGAACAAGAGAAGAAAGGAATAAAGGACTCATGAAATAGGCAGAAAATAATGAACAATATGACAACAGTACGTTCATACCTATCCATAATTACTTTAAATGTAAATGGACTAAATTATCCAAGGAAAAGACAAAGTATCTAAATCGATTTTTTAAAAAACCCCAACTATATGCTATCTATAAGAAACCCGGTTGAGCTTTAAGAATACATGTGGACTGGGGCACCAGAGAGGCTCAATCAGTTAAGCATTGCCTTTGGCTCAAGTTATGATCCTGGAGTCCTGGGATTGAGCTCCATGTCAAGCTCCCTACTCAGCCGGGAGTCTGCTTCTCCTTCTCCTTCTGCTCCTCACCCCACTCATGCTCTCTCTCAAATAAATAAATACATGTAGACTGAAAGGATGGAAAAAGGTATTCCATGTGAATGGAAATCAAAAGAAAATTGGAGTAGCTATACTTAAAATCAGGTAAAATAGACTTTAAGGCAAAGGCTGTAACAAGAAACAAAAAAAGGTCATTGTATAATATACGTATAGAAGCACCTAAATTTATACAAAAGATATTAACAGATCTATAGGAAGAAACAGCAATATAGTAATAGTAGGGGACCTCAAAAACCCTTTCAACAATGGGTAGATTATTGAGACAGAAAATCCATTAAGAAAGCATTGCACTTAAACGACATGTTATACCAGGTAGGCTTAGACATTTAGAAAACATTATATCCAACAGCAGCAGAATGCATACTCTTCTTAAGTGCACATGGAAGATTCTCTAGGAGAAATCTAGGCCACGAAATAAGCCTTAATAAATTTAAGAAAATTAGTATCATGTCTAGCATCTTTTCTGAAACAGTGTATGAAACTAGAAATCAATTACAAGAAGAAAACTGGAAAATTCACAAATATGCGAAGATTAAACAACATACTACTGAACAACCAATGGTCAAAGTAAAAAATGAAAGAAAAAAAACTTTTAAAAAAGATTTTATTTATTTATTTGACAGAGAGAAATCACAAGTAGACGGAGAGGCAGGCAGAGAGAGAGAGGGAAGTAGGCTCCCTGCTGAGCAGAAAGCCCAATGCGGGACTCGATCCCAGGACCCCGAGATCATGACCTGAGCCGAAGGCAGCAGCTCAACCCACTGAGCCACCCAGGCGCCCCAAAAATGAAAGAAAAATTTAAAAATATCTTAAGACAGGGGTACCTGGGTGGCTCAGTCAGTTAAACAGCTGCCTTTGGCTCAGACAATGGGATTGAATCCCACATTGGGCTCCTTGTTCAGCAGGGAGCCTGCTTCTTCCTGTCTAACCACCCCCCCCTCCTCCCATGCTCTCTCCCTTCCTCTGACAAATAAATACATTCTCTAAAGAAAAAAAAAGAGAGAGAGAGAAAAGAAAGTACCCACTAAACAGGCCTTTTGCCAGGTACATAAGTCAATTGAAGACTGGGCTCCTAAAAAGGACCGAAGTCAGGGAAATGAAGCTGTGGGCAGTCAACAGTATCACTTATGCTATTTATGTTTCTCTGTTAATGAAATCATCATCTTTTGGGCAGCAAAGTGAACCACTAAGGTGAAGGGTAAGAGTCTAAATAGTGAGTAAAAGTGAGTTACCGGCCAATGACAGAGGCATACTGAGTAAGCATGACAGTGTGCATTTGTAATAGGGAAAATCACATCAGATTTTAGGCTTGTATTAAGATGAGCCAGATTTGCACATGGGAAAAGGAAGGTGGCTTTGTTCTGGCATTTTTTTTCAAAGACCCCTTCTAGCTAATATTACAGAAGTTTATTACCAAGACTGAAGTTTTTATATTTTCCTCTCTTAAAAGACTGCCCTTCCAGCCACTGTGTCAGATTTGTCCCCATACAGGTTAAAGCCCAGAGACATATTTGCCAAGAAGTTAATGAAATTGAGTTTCTGGGATCCTTACTTGAACTAGCCCCTTTCAAATAAGTATTCACTCTTGTAATCTAATTTTGATCCTATTTTGATTTTGCCATATTTTTTAAAAAAGATTTTATTTATTTGACAGAGAGAGAGACACAGAGAGAGAGGGAACACAAGCAGGGGAAGTGGGAGAGGGAGAAGCAGGCTTCCAGAGGAGCACGGAGGAGCAGGGAGACCGACATGGGGCTCGATCCCAGGACTGTGGGATCAGACCTGAGCCGGAGGCAGCCACTTAACCACTGAGCCACCCAGGCCCCCCCCCCCATTTGTTTTTCTTAAAGCGAGTACCTAGAATTTTGTAAGCTTTGGGTCACATAAAACTTAGAAATACCTCTGGCAAGAACCTCATACTGAAGTATTCTTATTTACTTCACCTTTTTTTTTTTTTAAAGATTTTATTTATTTGATAGAGAGCAAGCTTGCATAGAGGGAGAGGGTGAGGGGAGAAGTACACTTTCTGCCAAGCAAGGAGTCCGACAGAAGGCTTGATCCCAGGACCCCGAGACCATGACCTAAGCCAGAGGTTAACCGGCTGAGCCACTCAGGTGCCCCTGCTTCATCTTATTTAGTTCTAAGAATTCCTATTTCACTGTAAAAGAAGTTCTTTGTTTAGTTACTTTGCAGTTTCTGCTGATACTACTTATTTAGTTCAAGTCTCCCTTTACTTGAAAACTGCATCATGATGATGGCCTGACAGTTAGTTTCTCTGACAGCAATCTCTCTTAGGAATGTATAAATCCTATGTAAAGTTGCCAGACTAAAAAAATTTTTTTTTCCACAGAAACACTCCTTATTTTGCAAAACTCCCAACCAAGCTCAAGATATTTGGGTGACTTTCCACTGTCAATGATCTTCTAAAATTGAGATGCTTAAATGCCCCAGGCAAAAGTGGCAATCACAGGGTACTTGAGGCTCCAAAAGAAACATGACATTTTCCTAGAGTATCATTTTTACTTGAAAGTAAATTATTTATTTATTTAAAAAAAATTTTTTTTGACAGAGTGCGCAAGTAAGAGAATTGGGCGGGGAGGCAGAGAGAGAGAAAGAATCTTAAGGCCCCAGGTGGTGGCTCTGTCTCATGACTCTGAGATCTTGACCTGAGCCAAAATCAAGAGTTGGATGCTCAAGTGACTGGGCCACTCTGGTGCCCCCATTGCAAGTAGTTTAAAAGATTACTCCCCAGCTTCCCTACTTTCTTCTTCTTATAACAGATAGGGAGTTGAACATAGGAGGATTTTTTTTTTTAAATAACTCAGATGCAGAGAATTAGATTCATCATTATTCTTGGTTCATGGCACATTCTCATCATTGTGTTCAAGGCCCTCAAGCATTAATTCGGTCTTTTTTTTTTTATTATTTTTAAAAAGATTTTATTTATTTATTTGACAGACAGAGATCACAAGTAGGCAGAGAGGCAGGCAGAGAGAGAGGAGGAAGCAGGCTCCTCATCGAGCAGAGAGCCCAATGTGGGACTCGATCCCAGGACCCTGAGATCATGACCTGAGCTGAAGGCAGAGGTTTTAACCCACTGAGCCACCCAGGCACCCCATTGGTCTTTCATTTTAAAATGAAAGGTTAGTTGGTTGGTTGGCTCAGTTGGTTAAGCAACTGCCTTTGGCTCAGGTCATGATCCTGGAGTCCGGGGATCGAGCCCCGCATCGGGCTACCTGCTTGGTAGGGAGTCTGCATTTCCCCTCTGACCCTCCCTCCTCATGCTCCCTTTCCAAATAAATAAATAAAATCTTTATTAAAAATCTATGAAATCTCCACCAACTTGAGAACTAAGATATGAACTTACATGTACATTCACCTCTTTGATCCTCTATTGCATTTCTCATGATGACCTTTATACAAAGTCTACCACATCCTGTAATTCCTAAGGACTTAAACCTTCCACTCAATATTATATTGCTAGGATTAATGCTCGTTGTGGCATATAACTGCAATACATTCATTTGTAGTGCTGTTTGAATACACTTTTATTCCTAATTTATTTGTTATATCATCTATTCCTCTATGTGTATATAGGCATTTGAGTTGTTTTCAGATCTTGATATTAAAGAGTGCTCATATGGGGTGCCTGGGTAGCGAAGTTGCCTAAGCGGCTGTTTCTTGATCAATTCAGGTCATGATCTCAGGGTGGTGAGATCGAGCCCTGTGCTGGGCTCCACGCTCTACGCAGAGTCTGCTTTGGTCTCTCTCTCAAATAAAATAAACAAATCTTTTAAAAAATAAAATTATGGTAACATACATATAACATCAAGTTCACCATTTTAACTAGGTCTAGAGGCTCAGTTCAGTGGTATTAAGTACATGCACATTCCTGTGCAACGATCACCCTCCCCCATCCATCTCCAGAACTTTTTCATCTTCCCACACTGAAACTACCGATTAAACAAAAGTCCATTCTTCCCTCTTCCCAGTCCCTAGCTCCTTCACTCATGTGATCACGACCTCAGCCAAAATCAAGAGTTAGACACTCAACCAACTGAGCCACTCAGGTGCCCTTATCATTTGGTAATTCTGTTTAATATTTTGGGTAAATACCATACTTTTCCCCACAGTGGTTGCACCATTGCCCCCTAGCAATGTGAGAGTGTTCTAATTCCTCTACATCTTTGCCAACAGATTATTTTGTTTTGTTTTGAATAACTGCCTTTCTACTGGGTTTGATGTGGCATCTCGTAGTCTTGATTTGAATTCCCCTAATTAGTGATGTTGAGCATCCCTTTGCGTGCTTATTGGCCATTTGTAGTGTAGATCTTCCTTGAAGAAATGTCTAAGTCCTTTGTTCATTTTTGGCTTGTTTTGCTGTTGTTGAGTTGTAGTTTTTCATATATTTTGGATTTTAATCTACTATCAGTGTATGATTTGCAAACGTTTTCTCCAATTTCAAATTGCCTTTTTTTTAAAAGACTTTATTTATTTATTTATCAGAGAGAGAGAGAGAGAGAATGCACAGAAGCAGGCAGAGGCAGAGAGAGAAGCAGAATCCCCGCCAAGCAAGGAGCCTGATGCGGTACTTGATCCCAGAACCCCAGGATCATGACCTGAGCTGAAGGTAATGGACTAACCCACTGAGCCATTCGGGTGTCCCTCAAATTGACTTTTCACTCTGTTCATTGTATCCTTTCATGCACAAGTTTTAGATTTCAATAAAATCCAATTTATTATTTTTTGCTGTTGCCCACACTTTTGGTGTCATATCCAATAAATTGCCAAATCCAACGTCATTAAGTTTTTCCCCTGTGATTTCTTCTGAGTTTTATAGTTTTATCTCCTATGCTTAAGTTCTCTGACCCATTCTGTATATGGCATAAAGCTCTCACTTCATTCTTTTGCATGTGGATGTCCAGTTTTCTGAACATCATTTATTTAAAAAACTGCCCTTATAAGCAAGGCTTTATTTGGGGGGGTTCTCTATTCTATTTTACTGGTTTATATGTCTGTCTTTATGACAGTACCATACATTTTTAATTACCGAGGCTTGAAATTAAGTTTTGAAAAGAGGACGTGTGCGACTTCCAACTTCATTCTTTCTCTTCGAGATTGCTTTGGCTACTCCGGATACTTAGAGGTTCTATAGGAATTTTAGGATGGATTTTCCAATTCTGCAAAAAACACTGGAATTTTGACAGGGATTGCACTGAAGCCGAAGGCTGTTTAGAGTAGTACAGACATCTTAGCATAGTGCTTTAATCCATGGACACAAAATGCCTTTCATTCATTTGCATCTTCTCTAAATTTCAGTCTACAAATCTTTTGCCTTCTTGGCTCAAATTATTTGTAGGTATTTTGTTTTTGATGCTATTGAAAATGGAATTGTTTTCTTAATTTCCTTTTTGGATTATTCACTGTTAAGGAAAAACAACTGATTTTTGTGTGTGGATTTTGTATTCTACCATTCTGCTTAATTTGTTTACTAATTCTTTTTTTTTTTAATTTTTTTTTAAAGATTTCTTTTAAAGAGAGCACGCATGCATGAGTAGTGGCAGGAGCAGAGGGAGAGAAAATCCCAAGTAGACTCTGCACTCAGCGCAGAGCCCAATACAGGACTTGATCTGGACCCTGGGATCAAAACCTGAGCCTAAACCAAGAGTCGAATGCTCAACCGACTGGGCCACCCAGGTGCCCCTGCTTACTACTTCCAACAGTTGCTTTTGTATGTGGAATCTTTAGGGTTTTCTACATATAAGATCATATCATCTGCAAACAGATTAATTTTAATTTTTCCTTTTCAATTTGATGCCCCAACTCTTTGCCAACTGAAAGGAGCAGCCCTGAATTAAGAGTTCCCTGGTCATTAGAAACATTGATACCAATCCCTTAACACAAAATTCACATATACTGTTAAAAGTCCTCATCTTCAGGCTCTATCTCCACATCTCAGGCTCTAATTCCCTCCCTTCTGCTCCTAAGGAGTACTGTAGCAAAAATTTTTGAACACTAACTGGTTATAGAATTAATCTTAAGATTTTTCAGTCTCTCAAATATGCAACAAACAACTTAACATTTATTGGTTTGTAAACTTCTTTGAGAATTTTTAACTATGAATCTTTAGTTCAGGGGAAAAATGCACATACAAAGTTCTGTCTACAATTTCAGATTTATGGATCTCCTGAAGTTCAACCATGTACCTCTTACCGATATAATCCAGTCACTTTGCCTAATCAATTCTATTTCTACTAAACAGAAAGCCTCTTCGCACATATTGGTTGTTTCAACTAAACACAAGCTATGATGTCCTCCCTCTTTCTCATTCCCAATTCAATGCTTTCGATCACTACTTCTTCCACATCCTAATTTTACTTTTTCTTCAAGGTCCAGCTAAAATTCCCCATTCTTCTAAGATATTTGTCCAACCTATTGTTCCCTCTCCCAACAGTATCATTTATTCACTCTATATTGGGAAGCTTCTCTGTGGTCGACCATGCTCCAAAAGCTGGGGATGCAGAAGTAAACGAGACCCTGTCTCTGTGCTCACAGTGCTGGATTACCCAAAAGGCAGATTAGACACATAGCTGGGACACACACTTACGGAGTGAAAATTCTCTGAAAAAATAATTACTCCCAAAGGTAATAAACTCACATTTCACTTTAGCATTTGTTTTATTTTAAAGTATATTTTGGGAAATATCCTCATAATCTTTTCAGTGCTAGTTTCTGAAGGTCTTTATCTAGTCCTGCCAGTGTAGTGGGGAAAATCTTTATATTCAAGAAAGAGCACTATTGGCCACATAAAAGAATGGTTTGGAGGGGACAGCTGGGTGTCTAACTAGAGAACAACCAGTTAGAAGGCTGTGATGCAAAGGAAGACAATGGAACCTGAGCTGAAGTATAGTAGGAGTTGAAAGATGTGGGGGAAAGAGAAATGAAGCAGAGAGAATTTATCACAATCAGCGATTAGATGTGTAGGATAAAGAAGAGGGAGCTAATGAGGATAGTTCCTGTTTTCCAGGTTGAAAGACTATGTACATGATGGCGCTACTCATTAGGAGAATAAGGGAAGACTGAGGTTTGAGTAAAAGAACTGCAGAGGTTTGGGGGCACCTGGGTGGCTCAGTGGGTTAAGCCTCTGCCTTTGGCTCAGGTCATGATCCCAGGGTTCTGGGATCAAGCCCCACGTGGGGCTCTCTGCTTGGTGGGGAGCCTGCTTCCCCCCCTCTCTCTGCCTGCCTCTCTGCCTACTTGTGATCTCTGTCAAATTACGAAAAGGAAAAAAAAAAAAGAACTGCAGAGGTTTAGTTTGGAATCTCCAAATGTAAACGCCCACTTGGCAGTTAGATATCAGGTATGAAAATCAGGGAAGAACTTAGGCTACAGTTACAGCTATTTTACGGATCACCAGTAGACAAATGGTAACTGAAGCTTTTGAAGAGAACAAGAATCCAGGCAAAATGGACAGAATGAAAAAACTTGTTCAAAGATTATGAGCTGGGTGGTTTAATACAACTAATAATAATAAGTTAATTATAATAATAACAGTTAACACTTAATGTGAGACTTGGTACTATTCTAAACACTTTCCTCACATAATCTTTAAAAAAAAAATCCTTTGGGTGGCTCAGTAGGTTGGGTGTCTGACTCATGATTCTGGCTTGGGTTGTGATCTAGGGGTTGTGGGATCAAGCTCCACATCCAGGTCTGTGCTCAGTGTGGAGGCTGCTTGGGATGTTCTCTCTCCTCTCCCACTGCTCCTCCTCCCACTCCCACTCTCTTAAAAAAAAAAAAAAAAAAAAAGACCCTTTGGACTTAGGCACTATTATTATTATGCCATTATGTAATAAAAAAAAAAAAAAACCAAGGCAGAGTGCAGTGAAAGGATTTGCTTAAAATTACACATTTAATGGAGTGGTGAAACAAAAGATTTGAAGATAGGTTGTCTGACCTCAGAACTTTGCTCTCATTCTATATAAACCTCAAAGCAGCTCTGGAAGGCAGGCACTTTTATCTCTACAAATTTAAAGTGAGGCTGAGAAGTTGCCCATACCCATTTATACCTGTTATAAGCAGGGATTTAATTTCTCTCATTATGTTTTACGATCCCTAGCCTAATACTAAATATCTGTTTACAAATAGTATTATTACTAATACTTCTAATAAGCACACTGAAAGGTTAGCTCCCATTCACCTTCCGCAAGTGACTTGAGGGTGCACCACAACATAAAGTATAAACTGAGGCGGGAGGGGGCAGACATGGGTACATCAAATAGTGAATCCTACCCCAGAGAAGGGTAAAAGGGAAGTGCCAGGACAAAAGCCTTGTAATGGACAGTAAAGTCTGAAAGGGCGGTCCTCGTGGGGAAAACTTCTGAAATCCCAAAATTAATACAACTGAAAGCTTAGAGAACTTGGAAATGTGATCAAGGAATATGGTAAATGTAGAAAACATGTTATTTTAACTTGCCTCTAGTACTGTTCTTCAATGAGGGGAATAGGGTCACAATACTGTCGCCCGAGAGAAGGAAATGTTATCCTGGCAGCCCACAGTTCTGTAGTAAACTTTCACATAGGAACAATTAAAATACCTCTTATTGGGACGCCTGGGTGGCTCAGTTGGTTGGACGACTGCCTTCGGCTCAGGTCATGATCCTGGAGTCCCGGGATCGAGTCCCGCGTCGGACTCCCAGCTCCATGGGGAGTCCGCTTCTCTCTCTGACCTTCTCCTCATTCATGCTCTCTCTCACTGTCTCTCTCTCAAAGTAAATAAATAAAATCTTTAAAAAAAAAAATAAATAAAATAAAATACCTCTTATTACTGTATTTTGTTGATTGTGATACTTTTCCCCTCAAATTTAAACACTTCTCAATAGACTGCATCTTATAATCAATGGTGTGTCATGGTTTAACTAGTTGTTTTTCTTTCCTAGTAGTATATAAAATACTGTTTCATCTTTAGATCAATAGCATGTTGGATTTGATCAACTGTGTCAGGCACAGCTTTAAATACTGTATACTATACCCTTTCTCACTTAATCTCTGCAAGGTTTATGCAGCTGCTTTATTATTACACTTTTTGCAAATAAGGAAACTCAGGCTTAAGGACTAAATAAGATGCTCAAGGACAGAAATCAATTACGTGGCAGAGCTAGAATTGAACACCAGGTCTGATTTCAAAGGTCATGCTCTTCTTGACAGATGGTAGCTAAATTTGCGGTGAGTATATTTTAATGGAGTTGTGGAATCATACCTTGCACACCTGAAACTAATGTAACATTGTGTTGTTAACTATACTTCAATTAAAAAAAAGAGAGAAATGCTCTTTTAGTGCTTCAGTATTTACCATGAGTGATTAAAAATCTACCCTATTGTAACTTTTAGTCATATTATGATCTAGCTCAAACGTGAAGCCTTCCCCAACTCCTCCAAGAAGAAGCAATTTTGCCCACATCCAATGCTCCCGTAACATTTTAGGAATACCCTGATTATACCTTATTATGTAATATATAACATCCAAGGAGAACCCTGAAAGTCAGAAATAGTATTTTAGTCACCCTCTTTGACATTACAGTACCTATCACTGTGGCTGCCACATAGAAGAAATTCACTATTAAAAAGAGATGGGGCGGGGAGGGGGGGGGGTGCCTGGATGGCTCAGTGGGTTAAAGCATCTGCTTTCGGCTCAGGTCATGATCCCAGGGTCCTGGGTCCTGGGATTGAGCCTGGAATCAGGCTCTCTGCTCAGCAGGGAGCCTGCTTCCCTACCTCTCTGCCTACTTGTGGTCTGTCAAACAAATGAATAAATAAATCTTAAAAAAAGACACAGGCTCGGGGCGCCTGGGTGGTTCAGTCGGTTAAGCCACTGCGTTCGACTCAGGTCATGATCCCAGGATTCTGGGACCAAGTACTGCATCAGGCTCCTTGCTCACCGGGGAACCTGCTTCTCTCTCTGCCTCTGCCTGCCACTCTGTGTGCCTGTGCGCTCTCTCTGACAAATAAATAAATAAAATCTTTTAAATAAATTAAAGAAGAGAGAGGCTCTCTGCTGCTAAGTATTAGAAACAAAAAATGCACATAGAACTAAAAGGTCTTGTAAAACACACACACACACACACACAGAGAGAGAGAGAGAGAGAGAGAGAAGCGTTATAAAAGAACTCTAAGTACACTGGAGTTTAAGAGAAAAGAACCAATGATACATGATACAAAGTACAAGTCAAGGGAAGACACTTGGCCAGCTTCCAGATTGTCATAAACACAAATACACTCACACAAACACAATCAGCCTAAAAAGCTGAAAACCTCTACACAGGCTGAAACCAAGCTTCTAAGACACTTCCTTTAACCTATGCGGCATTTAAAAACTTGAACGAGCTACCAGCATTTATCAATTCTTTCACATAAAAACAGGATTTCTGGGTTTTCCTGGAAAATGGGAAGATCACGAAAACTGGGTGCTCCTTCTCCCAGGGAAACTGCCTGGATACGCGTACCACCTGCTACTGTCGAATAAAAGCATCGCTCCCTTACTACGCTAGTACCTCCCACCGTTTCCTCCTGTCCAGCCTGCGTAAGATCATCTCCACGCAACCGCCGGAGGCATTTGAGCTCATGACCCGTCCTCCAGACCCATCATCACGGCCCCGCTACACACCGCGCGTTCTCCAGCACCCACGTGCCTCTGCGCACCGCCCCCGCCAAGCACTCCCACTACTCTGCTTCGACTTCAACAGCGGTCTCCGGCCACCGCGTCACCTGGGTCACCGCAGCGCTCTGGCCATACCGCCAGTAAAACCCTAACCACACCATAAGTACAAGTGTCTCTCCTTCGCTAGGGCGGGAGTTCCTTCGAGCCCGCGCCCCAGGTCCAAATCCGTGGCGTTCAGTAAACTACCTAAACGGCTTCAGAGGTAGGGCTGAAGCAGAAGCGCAGCCGAGTGCACCCAAGGGCATTTCGGTCGAGACGAAGAGCGGCCACGACCCAGCCCCTCGGGTAAGCACCGCCAGGCGCAGTCCCGTCATCGTAGTTCCGCCGCGGAAGCGCCAGTCCCAGCTCTCGCGAGATTCGGCCTGAGCCCCAGCCCCCAAGCCCGCTGGGTTCTCGCCGGATTCGCCGGGCCACGCGTCTCTCCGGAAGTAGCCCTTCCGGCGCTGTGCCCCGGAAGCGGAAGTGTGACTCTAGTCTGTCAGAGAGGTTTACTCGGTGGCCCAGAAATCCAGGGAAGTCGTTGTCGTTGAATTTTTGCAGACTCTCGAGCGCTTCCCCCCTGGCGGGTGGGAGTGCAGAGAGGAGAGTGCGAGATGAGCACCATGTTCGCGGACACGCTGCTCATCGTCTTCATTTCCGTGTGCACGGCCCTTCTCGCCGAGGGTGAGAGCGGCTGCTTCTCTGACGTTTCATCAGCCAGCCCCCACGGGAAGGATCCTGGGCCTGGGGACCCTCGCGCCACGGAGGGAGTGGTCGCGAGCCTTGCTTGCTTGGGGTTGAGCCGGGGGCGGGGGAGCGCTGGGGCGCAGGAGCGGGTGGGGCACCGTGGAATTCGGTTGGGGGTCGATTTCGCTTGCGTATTTGTGGAGACCCCTTCATCTCGGGTCTCCGTTACTTTGGTTGAAGAGTCCGTTGTCTTAACGTTTGGAAAAGAGTTCACTGCTGGTGAATATAAAGCAAAAAGTCGAAATCCCTCCTTACCCAGCCATCACCACCAGTGAGTTTGCCGTGACCCTCGCAGACATTTTTCTGTGAGCATGCTGCTTTTGATGTTTCAGGTATAACCTGGGTCCTGGTTTACAGGACGGACAAGTACAAGAGACTGAAAGCGGAGGTGGAAAAACAGAGTAAAAAACGTGAGTATGGCAGCATCCTTCAGATAGAGTTCAACACATCAGGTGTATGGAATGCATGTTTACAGTAAGTGTTTTCGCACCAGCTGATGCAAAAACTTTATGGGAATACGGAGATGAATCCGATTTGAATTGGTTATGTAGAGGTATATGCAGCGTTGGATATTTTTATGCACAATGCATAATACACGTGGCAGTGGAGCCAGGGACACGAGAAGTGCGAGTTAGGTGCTGTGGTGGTTCTAAAGAAGAGATCCCATTCAGTTGTGAGGGGCCAGGGAAGCCCCGTGTGTGGATAAGTCACCTCAACATATTAAAATCCAAGCTCCTTATCTTCACCTTCACAAACCCGATCCTCCTCTGGTATTTCTCTACCTGACAAATAGTACCTCCATGCTTCTCATAGTGCAAGCCGGAAACCCTGATACACTTTCTCACTTGGCTTTCAGGACGCCACACTCTCTTGGTTTTACTCTTACCTTGCAGGTCTTCTTTTTTTTTTTTTTAAGAGTAAGTGGGGGGGTTTGGGGAAAGGCAGAGGGAGCACGAGAAAGAATCTTAAGCAGGCTCCATGCCCAGCATAAGGCCTGAGATGGGTCTTGATCCCTCCACTCTGACCTGAGCCGAAATCAAGAGTCAGACTCTTAACTGACGGAGCAACCCCGACGCCCCTTGCCCATCATTCTTTTGCTGTTTCCTTGCTGGTTCCTCTTCTCAGCCTCTTGTTGGGCACCCCAAATTTGTTTTTATCACCCTACGCTCACTCTCTTAGTGAATTCAATCATGTACTCTACTTGGCAGTGGCTCCCAAATTTATATCCCTAGCACTCTCTCCTTAATGCAAGATCCATATATCCTGGAAATAACATTGTATAGTGAGCGATGGTAGCTACACTTGTGGTGAGCATAATGTGTAAGGAGTTGAATCACTATGTTGTACTCCTGAAATTAACATTGTGTGTCAGCTATGCTCAAATAAAGATTCATGTATCAATTTGTCAGTTATACTGTAATGTTGAGTATACATTTCAAACCCAGTATGTCCAAATTGAATACTTTATCCTCACTTAAGACTGCTTCATTTGGGGGCGCCTGGGTGACTCAGTGGGTTAAGTCTCTGCCTTCGGCTTAGGTCCTGGTCTCAGGTTCCTGGGCTTGAGCCCCATGTCGGGCTCTTTGCTCAGCAGGGAGCCTGCTTCCTCCTCTCTCTCTTCCTACTTGTGATCTCTCATTCTGTCAAATAAATAAATAAAATCTTTAAAAAAAAAAAAAGACTGCTTCATTTGTACTTTTCAGGATCTTGGTCAATGGCAAGTCTATCTCTCTACTTGCTCAGGTCATAATCCTTGTGCCGTTATCTTTAAGTCTTCTGTCACACTCTGCGTCTAATACTTTTGGGCTGCCTTCAGACATATCCAGAGTCTGATTTTCCATCATTTCCTTTGATAATTACCTCCATCCTTTGCATGAATTATTGTAGCAACCTTCAATAAGTGTTCCTGTTTCCCTATAGTCCGCTCCCAAGATAACAGCCAGAATAATTCTTTTTTTTTTTTTTTTAAAGTAGGTTCCAGGGACTCCTGGGTGGCTCAGTTCGTTAAGCGGCTGCCTTCAGCTCAGGTCATGGTCCCAGCGGCATGGGATGGAGTCCCACATCAGGCTCCTTGCTTGGCAGGGGGCCTGCTTCTCCCTCTGCCTCTGCGTACCACTCTGTCTGCCTGTGCTCACTAGCTCTCTCCCTCTCTCTCTCTGACAAATAAATAAATAAAATCTTAAAAAAAAAAAAAAAAAGTAGGTTCCACATCCAGTGTGGAACCCAGTGCAGGACTTGAACTCAGGACCCTGAGATCAAGACCTGAGCTGATATCCAGAGTCAGATACTCCAATAACTGAACCACCCAGGCACCCAGAATAATCCTTTTTAGAGCCTGTTAGATCATGTCCCCTTCCTGCTCATAACCCTGTGATGGTGTCCCAGTTTTACTCAAGAACAGCCAAAGTTCTTTCAGTGGCCTGCGGAGCCTCCCCCGTTATAGTTCTGATGCTCTTCCCCTCTCACACACTCGGCTTCAACCACACTGACCCTGCAGTTCCTTGCTGTGCCTCAGCCACACTCCAGTGCTCAGAGTCTTCTACTGCTTGTTCCTCTGCCTGGAATATTCTCTATGATGTCTGCTTAGTTAACCCTCATACCTTCTTCAAATCTTTGTTCAAAGTTTACTTCTGTGAGCCTTAACTTGGCCACCCTTTTTCAAACTGCAGCCTGCCCATCTCCACCGCTGCTGCTCCTGGTCTCCTAGACCTCGCTCTCATCCCCCCTCCCCACCCCATGACTTTTGTCACTTTCTAATATATTACAGGATCTATTTGTGTATTGTGTTACTGTTTATTGTTTATCTCCCCCCGCTAGGAGAGCGTTTTTGTTGTTGTTCTGATATAGTCTTTGTACCTAGAACAGTGACTGGCACGCAGTAAAAGTTTAATAAATACTTGGTGACTTGAATACTTTCTTCTTTCACCCTGTGTGTGCAGTCCATCCTCAAGCCCTGTTACTGTTCTCCTCTGGGGAAGTTTGCGATCTCTCCACATCCCTCCAGTTCTGCCGCCACCACCTAGTCTAAACTGTCATGTTTCCTGTGATCTACTGCGATAGCCTCCTCATTGGTCTCCCTGCAGCCACTCGGATTTCTTCTCTACAGGGCAGCCCAAGTAATTTTTTCAAGACACAGATCTTATCATGTTACATGCCCTTCTCAAAATACTGTGTTTTTCCCCATTGCTTTTAGGAGAAAGGCGGGGCTTGTAAAGTCCAGTGTGGTTGGATGCATCTTCTCTTCCCCTGCAACTACATCCTGTATCCCTGGCTTTCTATTCTCTAGCAGCTCGGGCCCTTTTCCCATCCTCTGGGCTAGTCTTCCTTATTTCTGCCGTGCGTCTAGACATTATCTGCTCTTCCTTCTAACTAGAATAACTTTCCTTTCTCTTTTGGTCTAGCAAACTCCTGCTCATTCTTTAGCTCTCAAAAGCTTATTTAGTCTTTCAGAAGGGTCATATCTTCTACTCTGGGCCCTGCTTTATCCATAGATGTCTCCTTAGAGCATGGTGATCTAGTCTCAGCCTAGTCCCCTAGAAGAGACCAGGTTAATGTTCACAGTACCATCTTAGTTTCTGTTCTCTAGCCTTCTCGTTTTTCATGCACTTACGGGGAAGTGCTAAGTTATGTTGTGGTCCTTCTGGGGAGGGAAAGAAATATTTTTTGTTTCTTTGGCTAATAGTGATGATAAAGAGTAAAACATTCAATGTTTTCTGTCCATTTTGTTTTTTATTTTTATTTATTTTATTTTATTTATTTATTTGTCAGAGAGGGAGACAGTACAAGCAGGGAGAGTGGCAAACAGAGGGAGAAGCAGGCTCACTACTGAGCAACAAGGCCCTGTGCGGTGACTTGATCCCAGGACCCTGGGGTCATGACTTGAGCCAAAGGCAGACGCTTAACTGGCTGAGCCACCCAAGCATCTCTGTCCTTTCGTTTTTTAAAATGTTATTTTGGGGGTGCCTGGGTGGCTCAGTGGGTTAAGCCTCTGCCTTCGGCTCGGGTCATGGTCTTGGGGTCCTGGGATTGAGCTCCGCATCATGCTCTCTGTTCAGCGGGGAGCCTGCTTCTCTTTCTCTCTCTGCCTGTCTCTCTGTCTACGTGTGATCTCTCTCTCTGTCAAATAAATAAAATCTTAAAAAAAATTGTTATTTTGGTAACACCTTGTAGAATTTGACTTAATTTCCTTTTATGATCTCATACTAGTAGTTTCACTCTAAATCTCTTTCTTCCCCATAGATATATGTCATGCTTTATCTTTTCATTTACATAAAAGAATACATGTACTTAGACACGAGTGCATATATTGAAACCACAAACAAACACACACACACTTATTTTAGTCAGCATCTTACTGTTTCACTTGTACTATTGGAGTCAAATCGAGTTTTACATCTCTTTATTAAAGTAGTAATACCAATTTTAGAATTCAGGTAGCGTAATTAACGTTCCAAGAGAAAAAGTCTTACCTGCCAATTCTCTTTAATGCAACTTTTAGAAGTAACACATGTACTGTACTGTTTGCTGGTGAAGTATGCTAAGATACTATATGGAACAAAGAAAGTAAATAAGTAAAGGTAATTTTTGACATTCCTATTCTTGGTCCTTTCATAGGTGGACTATGATAGGTATATAGATCAAAGATAGTAAATGTAAAATACAAATATATTAATTATTTCTCTTTAAAAGGTTATTTTTACTCTATCATCATATTAATTGAAATGCATACAAAGAAGTTGGTCTTAGCTTTTTCTGTCTGTTTAAGTAATCTCTGTGCCCTCTGTGGGGCTCAGACTCACAATTCCGAGATCGAGAGTCACATGCTCTGCTGACTGAGCCATTCAGATGCCCCAGTTTTAGCTTTTTGACTCTGTTGATCTCCCTTCCCTAATGCATATGTCTGTCTTGCCAGTTTTCAGTATTGTAATTGTTACTCAGTTATTCGCCCTCACTAGATACTCTTTAGAGGGCAAGAATCATGTTTATCTTTTCATCTGCCTAGAACAGCGCTCATTACTTAGGAACCATAACTGAATAAATGAATTCCTACCTTTTATAGTGAGTATGAGACTGGTACTATAATTAACCATAGTTATCTGAGAGAACAGAATTTGAAAATCGTACTTAGACTCAACCTACGGCAGTCACCCTCAGCTGATGGTCTGAAAGCCATTTTAGTTTTTATTATGTTCCATTAGTTATTATTATTGTGTCCTTATGCAATCCTTTATGAGTGTTTGGTTGATGATGCTTCCAGTATTGTTGTCTTGGTCTTAGATTGTTGTGTCTGCCTTCTCCTGTCAGCAGGTGTGGGAGCAGATCAGTTAACTTGCTCATAACCATAATCAAAGGCAGCGTGTAACTTTCTTGTGAGCTTCTTTCATTGGCTCAACTATGATAAAGCAGCCTTCATTTTTTTTTTATTTTTTTTTTTTTAATTTTATTTATTTATCAGAGAGAGAGAGGGGGAGAGAGCAAGCACAGGCAGACAGAATGGCAGGCAGAGGCAGAGGGAGAAGCAGGCTCCCTGCTGAGCAAGGAGCCCGATGTGGGACTCGATCCCAGGACGCTGGGATCATGACCTGAGCCAAAGGCAGCTGCTTAACCAACTGAGCCACCCAGGCGTCCCGCCTTCATTTCTTTAGTGTAATACATAATTAATTTTTACTGTGTTGCTCTGTTTACAGTGGAAAAGAAGAAGGAAACAATAACAGAGTCAGCTGGTCGACAACAAAAAAAGAAAATAGGTAAGATGAATTATTGGTATACACAAAATGTAGAAAAAATAAGTTTAGGAAATTTGGAAAATTTTAAATTGGAAAAAAATTCTTAGGTGATGAAAATATAATAAAGTTAATAACAGTGGTGACTCATGTGTTTGTATAATTTTGTGGTTTACAGAGAGCACTTGCATACATTATCGAACCTGATTTTCTCTTGTCCATTTTGAGGGTAAAATCAAGCAGTTGCTACTGTTTCCTCTTAGCTTTTGAAATTTTAGTTTTAGTAGAACAATGCTGACATTTGTGGCTTTGAATTTGGCCGAGGGTTCTTGGCATAATTTGTAAAAGTTTTTTTTTTTTTTTTTTTTTTTTTTTTTTTTTTTTTATATCTGTGTTGATTATTTCCAGTTAAGTGTGAGTTACTTGTGTTGTTGCCATGGCTTCCTTACTGAGATTTGACTGGTGATGGAAATCCTCCAGGGGGTAGGAAATTTACTGCTGAGTAATTTTTATCTGGTCTGAAAAGTAATGATATGTTTTTGGTTTTTCAGTGTAATTTAGAGCTTAATTACAGAATGTAATTCTGTTCCAAAAAGACAATTTATAAATGATTAGATATGATTTATATTTGTACTTTGTGATGCTTCCTGATTCTGAAATTAGGAAAAAAATATGAAACTGTGTGTTTTGTTCAGAAACTATGTCTCTGCATAGGTCACTGCCATTATATCCTAGGAAAGAATTCTACCAGCCTGGACTATGCCACTATCCTGTTCTGAACAAAACTTTTGAATTTAGTGTTTCCCATGTTTTCTAAGTGGCCTGCTCATTTAGTTCTGCGGCAGCATGCTACTGTATGTGTTCTCTGTGTCAGTTGCTCTGATGGGTCGTAGAGAAACAAGGTAGAAACAATTCTCTTAGAAAGTCTGTCTAGAGAGGGGAAGACAAACCAGTGCAGTATGGTAAGGTTGTTTGTAGAGATATATTCTGAGTTTTCAAAAAGTAAAGAGAAAGGATATCTAAACAAAACTAGGGGATTAGGTTTTCTTGAAGAGATAACGTTTTCAGGGCACCTGGGTGGCTCAGTGGGTTAAGCCTCTGCCTTCAGCTCAGGTCATGATCTCAGGGTCCTAGGATTGAGCCCCACATCGGGCTCTCTGCTCAGCAGGGAACCTGCTTTTTCCTCTCTGTCTCTGCCTGCCTCTCTGCAACCTGCTTTTTCCTCTCTGTCTCTGCCTGCCTCTCTGCCTACTTGTGATCTCTCTCTGTCAAATAAATAAATAAAATCTTTTTTAAAAAAAGAGAGATAATGTTTTCATTGAATCTTGAAGCTGCAATGTGAATAACTTAAAAATACAAATAAAGTAGCAGTCAGCATTTATTGAGCACTTACCATATGCAACATACTGAGGTAAACACTTTATATGTTTTAAGATTCTCTTAACAGTCAGTTGTATGTAGTAGTGAAGAGTGTTACTTCATTTTATAGATGAGAAGCATGAAGCTTGAGTTAAGTCATTTTCCCTCGGTCAGTCATTCAGTGGTAGATGCGATGAAGTTAGTGGTAGAGAAGGGGTTTGGCCCTGGTCATTTGTAACTTTAACCTCCAATTTTAAGCCCTGTTCATCCTAGGCAGAAGGATAGCCATCTCCAAACTCTAGAGGAATCAAATAGCAAGGTATGTTCCTGAAGCTATAAATAGTTTAGTGTAACTGATGAAAGAAGGGATGTATAAAGTGTAGACAGATGAGGCTAGAGAAATAAGTAGAGTCTGTTCCTGAAGATCTTTATAAATCAAACTAAGGTAATGAGTTTAACTTGTATCCAGAAGACTTTGCATCTTTCCATATCCATTAAAGGATTTAAGCAGAGATTGACATCAGATTTTAAGGAAGACAACACTGGCAGTAGTTTGGAGATAAATGGGAGAAGGGATCATTCTGGAGGCAGGAGGTCATGAGACTTTTTAAAAATCTCAGATGCAAAAATGGCAAGAATCTGAACTTAAGTAGAGGCGGTGGTAATGGAACAGAAGTAGGAGTAATAGGACTTGATGACTGTTTCGATGTGGCATGTGGAGAGAGGTATGAGTCTACAAAGAAGTCCATATTTCTGATTTGGAAAAATTGGAGGAGTAGCAAATTGGGATGGGGAAGAAAAGAGAGGATAATTTCAGGTTTGAACGTACTGGATTTGAAATGCCTGTGTGACAGTAGGTGAAAATACTTGGTACACAGTTGGATATGTGGTTTCTGAGCTAGCAGAGGGATTAAAGGCTATAAACAGATTTTAGAATCGTATACTTTCAAGTAGTAATTGAGTTCCCACACAGAGGAGACCATATAAAGTAAGAAAAGGAAAGGGCTGAGGAAACAGAGGGAGCAGAAGTGGAACCCTGCAGAAGTATTACCAGAGAAGTCGGAAAGCGTTTGCCATCGTAGCTGAGGGATGAGCTTCAGAGGATAGAGAGGATCTAAGGTGTTAAATGTCTAAGAGGCAAATGGAAATGAAAGTTATTGTTAGTGATGTAGCAAGAATGATTTCAGGGGCGTGATGGGGGACAGAAGCCAGTTGTCTAGGTGAGGAGAAAATGAATGCACAGTGAGGAAGTGAAGACATTGAACACAGAATCATTCTATCGAGTAGCTTTGCTCCAAAGGATAGGAAAGATACAAAAATGGAAGGCAGATTGCTCTCTGCCCTTAAGTTGACAACACAAACTGTCTAAAATGTAAATTAACTTTAGCATGGAATGCAACCTTGAACTTTTTGCTCACCAAAAAGTATCAGAAGTTAAGAGAAATAACACCTGTGAAGTGTTGGTTATCAATGTCTTATTAGGAGTTAAAAGGTGTAATGTTCATGCGAAGTTGTTTAAAAGACAATCTATCCATGCTCTAGATTTGTAAATTTTACTCTGAGATTAAGCCAAACCATCAGAAATCTATAAACCTAAACTGCATTATTTTGGACTCCCTAAAGATTGCTTCTACGCCATTTCACCTTAACATTTGTACTGTTGGGCACGTTGTGGAAAACCCAGCCAGATACAGTTTATTGTACTACTACTGTGGAATACTTTTTTTTTTTTTTTAAGATTTTATTTATTTATTTGACAGAGAGAAATCACAAGTAGACAGAGAGGCAGGCAGAGAGAGAGAGAGTAGGAAGCAGGCTCCCTGCTGAGCAGAGAGCCCGATGCGGGACTCGATCCCAGGACCCTGAGATCATGACCTGAGCCGAAGGCAGTGGCTTAACCACTGAGCCACCCAGGCACCCCTGTGGAATACTTTTGAGAACATTACAACATCACAGTGTCTCTTGACGAGCAGTTATGGAAACTTCCTAATAGTTTTCAGTGTCAAGAAAAACAATGTTAGGGGCGCCTGGTTGCCTCAGTTGGCAGAGTGTGCAACCCTTTGATCTTGGGGTTGAAAGTTTGAGCCCCATGTTGGGTATAGAGATGACTTAAAAAGAGTAAAATCTTAATGAAAGGAAGGAAGGAAGGGGGAGAAAAGCAGTGATTCTCATAAATTATTCATTTACTTTGATTTTGTGGACTTAGCTTGAACCCTTTGGACTAGCTGCTGATAAGCAGAGAGTCACATTTGCTGTTCACCTCTGGCAACTTTACACGACCGATTCAGTATATTTCTGTGAATTGACTCTGTCACAGTTTTGTTACTGTGCAACCCTTACTTTCCCTTTCCTCAGGTCCCTACTTGAGCTTTACAAGAATACAGACAGTAGTTGGGGGGTGCTGTGGATGGTGACTGTGCTGCACTGAAAAAAGCAAGTTTTCAGTATGAGGAGGGTGCGCAGCACAATGATAAGGTTTCAGAGAAGCAAAATGCCACTGATTTTACTAGGTGAAGCTCTTGGATCATAGTCTTGGGTAGAACCATTAATTCAGAGGTTCCTGGGATGGAGCCCCGCATCGGGCTCTCTGCTCAGCGGGGGGCCTCTTTCCCCTCTTGCTCTGCCTGCCTGTCTGCCTACTTGTGATCTCTCTCTCTCTCAAATAAATAAATAAAATCTTTAAAAAAAAAAAAAAGAAAAGAAAAGGCTGAAATGTCTTACATTTGAACTAAAGACCTTAGGTTCACCAGTTTTTTTAAAAGTTACATTTATTATTTGAGAGAGAGAGGGTGTGCACCTCAGGGGAGGGGCAGAGGGAGAGGGAGAGAGAGAATCTCAGGCAGGCTCCCTGCTGAGCACAGACCTTGTCATTGTGAGGCTCGATCTCAGGACCCTGAGATCATGTTCCGAGCTGACATCAAGTCAGACGCTTAACTGACTGAGCCACCAGGGCCCCCCTTATGTTCCCATTCTTTTATTTTTTTTTTTTAAGATTTTATCTATTTTTATCTGAAAGACAGAATATGAGAGACAGCATGGGGAGGGAGGGGCAGAGGGAGAGGGAGAAGCAGGATCCCCACTGAGCAGGGTGCCCGATGCAGCGTATAACTGACTGAGCCACACAGGGCCCCCTAGGTTGCCCATTCTTAATTTCAGGGGTAGATGTTTTGGCTGTTTTACATTTCCCTCTTCCCCTACATTTCCCACAGAAGGGAAACAAATTTACTTTTGATATATGAATTTTATTTAGTTCTTTTGGCTACATAGATAATAAATCCCCTAATACCTCAAGTATTGGGGGATTTATTTGCCGAACGTATGGGATCCCAAACTCAGAAAACACTGAAGTAGTCGGTTACAGGAAGGCAGGAACTGTATTAAAGCCCGTCTGGAAGGCATAGCAAGCCCTGAGATGAAGTGAGACAGTGGGCTCCAGTGTTTTTAAGGCTGCACTATTGTTATTTTTTAGAGAGGGGGAGAGGTGCTGGAGGGGCAGAGGGAGAGGGAGAGACTCTTAAGCAGTCTCCATGCCTAGCATGGAGCCTGATATGGGGTTCAGTCTCACGACCCTGAGATCATGACCTGAGCTTTGCTTGACCAGCTGAGCCCCCCAGGTGCCCCCAAGGCTGCATTATTGATATGTCCTTCTCTCTCTTTCTGTTCAGCTTCTCCCACTTGCTCTGTAGTGTTTTTCTGGCATTTAGGCTGTGCCTACACCTAACTTTGGCTTGTGTCCTAGGGTTCTGCCTAAATCAGTCTTACTCACGATGTGCTCTGTAGACCCCCTGCGTCAGTACTGTATGAGTAAAGAGCTCTGCATCTTCCTCCCAGACTACTGAGTCAGGATCTCTGGGACCAAGGAGTCTGCTGTTTTTAACAGGCTTCCCAGATTTTCTTAGACAAACTGAAGTTTGAGAGCCAGTGCTATATTATAATTTTTCTGTTTCTGCTCCCACAGTTAATTGATTTACTATTCCTGGTTTTCTGGTTTAAATTTCTGAGCGAAGGAATCTGGTTGGCTCAGCTCGTCTCTTTACACCGTGGGTCATGAGAAGGCACAGGGATTGGCTGCCTGCTAGGTCGGTAGTGCAGGGTGGGGGTGATGGGAATCTTTGAAAGGCTGACCCTCAGCAAGGACTCTGGTAGGAAGCCAATACCCTCAGATGGCTGGGGAAGGGAGGGCGGGCATTCAGAAGCTTGACAGAGCTGGGATGGATATCTTTTTTCTTCGTGACCTAGAGATATGGGAGGAAATTTTTGAAATTTAATTTATTTTGGTCCCTGAATTTATATATTCACTCTAGGCCTTTATCCTGTTTGGATTTTCCATAAAAAGAAGACTGCCTCAGGCATTTAGTTTAAATTTTGCTTCCTCTCCATTACCAAATCTATGTGAAATTTCAAGGTTATATTATTAATTGGTTTTCATTCAAGACAACTTAGAATGTAGAACTCCCATGGGATATCTAATTCTTTTAATCTATAGAATGGCACCTGCTATTTTGACCTTCTCTCTGTTATTTAAAAATGTTCACCATGTCCCAAACTGTTGGTTGGATTTGACCAACCGGTTGCCTCCTATATTGATTTCCATTCTTTGACAGAAAAGACACTTATTATTGACTAAGGTAAATGAGGAAGTGTTCCTTTCTTAAATAAATTATGTTATCTTGTTGCACACAGCCTAATATTGTCAAATTAAAATGTATAGTGGATTGGCTACTGTCTGTTCATTCTGTGGTCAGAATAGATGCTATCATTGCTACTAGTTGATTCCCATAACTACAAACAATACAGCCTCCTTTTTTTTCAAAGATTTTATTTATTTATTTGACACAGAGAGAGAGAATACAAGAGAGGGAACATGAGCAGGGGGAGTTGGAGAGGGAGAAGCAGGCTTCCCGCTGAGCAGAGAGCCCAATATGGGGCTCGATACTAAGGCCCTGGGATCATGACCTGAGCCAAAGGGAGAAGCTTAACAATTGAGCCACCCAGGTGCCCTTCATGTATTACATGACTGTGTTGACAGGCTAGTCTTCATAAATTTATCTAACCCAAAATGGAACATAAGAATTTTATTCTTAGGAATAATTGTTTTTGTTTTGTTTTTGTCCTGGACATTTGAATTTAACTTCTTTGTTTTTATGTTTATGCTTCTTGAGGCATCTTCGCATTTTCTACCCACAGACAGATCAGGTTCATTTCAGATGAAATTTTGCATGTATGATGTTTCCCTGTTAAATATATTTGTTTAGGGGGCACCTGCGTAGCTCAGTTGGTTAAGCAACTGCCTTCGGCTCAGGTCATGGTCCCAGAATCGTGGGATCAAGTCCCACATTGGGCTCCCAGCTCCATGGGGAGTCTTCTTCTCCCCCTGACCTCCCCTCTCATGCTCTCTCTCACTCTCTCTCTCTCTCAAAATAAATAAATAAAAATCTTAAAAAAAATATATATATATATGTATATTTGTTTAGTTTGTTGTTTCTTTATTCTGTTTCTTCTTTTTGTCCCTTTTCTCTACAGAAGCATCTTTTTAAAAATCAACTTTACCTTTTTATATACTATCTTTTTGTTCTCTTCTGTCGGAAATGGTCCCTAGTGAAAAGTGGAGTCACTAGAGTATATAACATAGACCTTCCAGGTAGCCTCAGACATAATCAGCTGTTAATTGTCCATGAGTGAAATCCCTGTGCTGAGAACTAGTCTTAGCGGCTTCTGCTGTCCCATCTGACTCAGTCCTGTGCAGCTGATAGTGCCGTGCCCCGGATTTATCAGAGATGGGTAGGTGTGAAAGCAAGCATCAAAGATACTTGTATCTGTCACCTCCTCCAAAACCAAGGGAATATAAACCTATTTTTTAATTATTTGAAACCGACTAAAACTGCTTTGTATATGGTAGGTATTTAGTAACAATTTGAATTGAAGACTCTTCAGGAACCTTAATAGTGTTGGTGTGTAGCGTAATCCTGTATGGCTCTATTATTAAGCCGTATACACATTGTTTACCCTGGTAACAATAACCTTACGGTTATTGTTTCTCTGTGGACTTAGCTTCAGAAAAACTATGTCACCTCAGTTTGCTCTCAGCTTTTAGGCTCTTTGTGCTTTTTCTATCTGTTCGGGCTATCAGCTTCATCATAAAGGGCTACCCCTTCGCCCTGACCCCCCCCAAAAGGACTTCTTTCCCTAGAAAAGGATTTTTGGTATGCTGTATCTTCATATCAGGTTTTATTATGTTGCTGAATCATTCATGAAATAATATTGAGCACATACCACAATATTGAGCAACTAAGTACATGCCAGTTACTGAGGTTACAGAGATGAAGGCGGCATAGGATTCCTTGTTCTCCAGGAACCTGCCATCTGGTTGGGTTGATGGGTAAATAGATCTTTACAAGAGAATGTATAAACTCAGTATAATGGTAAAGATATGCATAAAATATTCTGGAAGCATAAAGAAGGGACTGCTAATCTAGTGTTCAGTAAAGCAGTCATTAGCTATATTTGGCTTTTTAAATTAATTAAAGTTAAATGAAGTAAAAATTTTAGTTCCTCAGTCACAATGGCCATATTTTATTTGCTCGGGAGCCACATGTAATTAGTGACTACTTTATTGCCAGCCCAGATAGAGAATATCTTCATAATTATAGAAAACTCTATAGGGGTGCCTGGGTGGCTCAGTCAGTTAAACGTCTGCCTTTGGCTCTTGTCGTGATCCCAGGGTCCTGGAATTGAGCCCCACATCAAGATTCTTGCTCACTGGGGAGCCTGCTTCTCCCTCTCCCTCTGCTGCTCCCCCTACTTGTGCTCTCTCTCTCTCAAATAAATAAAATCTAAAAAAGGAAAAGGAAATTCTGTAGAACATTATTGACTAAGGAGTCAAGATTTTAAAAAGGAGGTGACAGAGAGCTGAGACTTAAAAGTTGAGAACTAGCTAACCAGGAAGGGCATGGCTAGGGACAGAATAAAATATTCTAGGTAGAAATCCCAGTTGGTCGAGACTGAGGAGTTTCTTGGGATGTGTGGTTTTTAGAGCTAAAACTGGAACAATCCTGGAAAAACTGGGACAGTTGGTCGCCCAAGTAGAAAGGACTTCATAGACAAAGGCACTGGATCTAGAGAAAAGTTTCACATCAAGAGCAGCTTACATTTTTTTGGTGTTGCAGGAACCTCTGCAGTACAGTTCATGTGAGGGATTGGAAATGAGGCTGCAGGGATAGACATCAGACTTGTCAGTGACACTGGAACATGAGCTTGTAGGGGGAAAGGCCATGCCAGAATTTTAAGCTGGGGAGTATCATAATTTTGGTCAGTTTTACGTCTTAGGTAGATCTGACGGGCAGCCTTGTGGAAGATGAATTTGAGGGAGCAAGTTTGGAGGCAGTGAGATGCTTGGAGACTTGAAGCAATATAGGTAAAGTGGTTAGAAATCCTAAGGACATGGTAATGGGGGGGGAGGTTTCATAAGTATTTATGAGGTATGTGGGGTGCCTGGGGGGGCTCAGTTAGTTAAGTGTTCAACTCTTGGTTTTGGCTCAGGTCATGATCTTTGATCTAGGATCAGGCCCCGTATCAGGCTCCTTGCTCAGCAGGGAGTCTGCTTGAAATTGCCTCTCCCTTCCCCCCACCACCCCCCACTCCCCAGAGCGTGCACACTCCTCTCTCTCTTTCTCAAATAAATACATCTTCAAAAAATACTTACGAGGCATAATTAATAGGATGTGGTGTTTGGGTGAGACAGGAGGGAGTCAGGGTTATGCCAAGGCCTCTAGCATCAGTGATCCCCTCTACCTTTTTATTTTGTAGTGGTAGTCCCTTCCCTCAGTAGTTGTTTTATGCCCATTTACCTTCTCATCATCTTATACCCCAGCCCTCAACCCCCAATTTGAAAACATCTGGTTACATTGTAAGAGGACTGCCCAGATAGCAAAGGCGCTCCCCCCGACCAGGATAGACCTTAGCTCCATTCATTTTTCTTCATTTTGTTCCATACATCTCCAGCATCCCACTCTCTCCTGCCCCTATTCTTCCCTTCCCTGGAGAACAAACTGGACAGGAGCCGTTCAGGGCAAGGGATCATGTCTTCATCCCGCTCTGTGCTGTTGGGAAGCCGCAGTCCACTCTGCAGGCCGGCCCTCTTGTAGGCCTCTTTGTTCCTCCTTTCCTGTACCTGCCCAAATTTACTTGCCCTCACACCAGTTTATTCTCATGGTATATATTTTTGTTTTAGAGCATAATGTATTTTTATTTTGTAATCTTCCTGTGAGGTGGGGATTTTTGTGTTTTTTTGTTCATTTGTGTATCCCCAGTGCTCAGAAGAGTGCCTGGAATGTGGTAGATAATCAGTGTTTGTTGAAGTAATTAATCCTGGTGATGGTAATCATGACCAAAGAAAGCAGTAGTAGAGGGTACATAGAGATTACTGTTACTGGCTTGGGAGTTGGGAAACGTGGAGTCTTGTCCTGGCTTTGCCACGGAATGCTCACAGGTTCTCTACCAAGTCACTTCCCCTTCGCGGAACCTCAGTTTCTTTCTGGAAACAATGAAATCCCTGCATTGATGGGATTCAGCAAATAATGGCATTGATGTACAGTTGAGACTTTGTTAAGTATTTTGGGTTGTGTGTATATAACAACTTTCTTAAAATATATGTGAAATTTTCTAGCTTTCTAATTCCCTTTACTAAAAACCTATGCTTATTTTTAGAGTAATTAGTCTGTAATATGAAAGAACCTGAAATTTAAATTTGTCTTGATTGGCTTTTACTTTTAGACTCTGCTCTCTTGAATTAACTGAAAGAGGGGGAAAAACCCGAGAGATAAATAACTCATATTTGAAGCCTAATTACAATAATTATGTTTACACTTTCCATCAGTATAGTATAAAAGTGTATCTTAATGTATAGTTAAGACACTTAATACCAGAGGTAATTTTTAATTATCTTTAAAGATTTTTATTTATTTAAATAAAAATATTTTGGTGCTCTGCTGCATTTGCATTTTCTGCAAATATAAAGTATACAGTACCACAGCTGTTTAGCTGATGTTATTACTAAGTGATCCTGAGACAGAAGTGCTTTTATAGTCACCAGTCAGTGACATTTTGACATCTGCCTTGCGCTCAGCATTGTGTATATTAATCAGTTTGTTAATTCTTTTCAGAGAGGCAGGAAGAGAAACTGAAAAATAACAACAGAGACCTGTCCATGGTAAGAGTCTGAAGTGTAATATTGTGGTAAACCACAACAAGTTTTATAGAATAAGACTCTGATTTGCATTAAATACACTGTACTTACCTTTTCAGAAATTCACCCACTAATGTCGTGGGTGTTCCTGGGCCAGGTGGAAGTGAAAATATGCTCCTGGGCTTAAACTTCATTTCAGTAATGAGAGAATACCTTTCGGGCTGTCTCGGGGGTCATAATTTGTCCCTTTCACACAGTTTTTGCTTAGCTTAGCCCTCATGTTTCGAATGGAGTAGTCTGTTTTCTTTTACTCTCGTGTCATTGCCGAATCTTCGGTTTTCGGGTGACCTGTGTCCCGCAGCCTCTGAGCCGGAGCCTCACAGACGGCCTTTCTTGTTGCCTTTGTTCTTCACGAGGCCTTTTGTTCTGCGCGTCAGGCATACCGTAAAGTGTAAAGAGAAATGATTTTATTACCCATTAGTCATCATTTATAAAGAGTAGAGTTTGTTCAAGAGTTTTTCTAAGGCATGTGTAGTCTAATTATATGGCTTGACTAATTTTTCTATTTAATTTCTTTACGATTATCACAGGACATCTGAACTGTGCAACAGTTGTCTTTGCTTTCTAAGAGACCTTTGCTATATTAGCTTCTGTTTCTTGCAATTCTTATTGAGTAAGTCTGTAATTTAGAAGTGCATCTTTTTGAAAATAGCTTTTCTGTTGACCTACTTATTAAGTGTTTATAGGACCAAATTTGGAAACTATAGAAAGAAGAGAGGAAAAATTGCTGATAAACCTGTCATCCAGGAGCTCAAGTTAGCTCAGTCAGAAAAGCATGAGACTCTTGATCTTAGGGTCATGAGTTCGAGCCCCACATAGGGTGTAGAAATTACTTAAAAATAAAATTGTATAAAAAATTAATAATAAAAAAAATCTTTAAAAAAAAACCTGTCACCCAGAGATAATATTGTTACTCTTAGGTCGTTATGATCTTTTATTTATTTATACTTTTACCACATTTGTAATTAAGTAAGAAGTTAGCTGCAAGTAACAGAATACCTAACTATAACAATGACTTAAACAGATAAAGATTTTTTTTTTATTTGTTCAAGAAGGCCAGGGTTTGGTAGTCCTGGGCTGGTGTAGCAGCTCAGTAATGTTATTAAAGACTTAGGTTGGCCATTCTTAGATTATGGTTGTTTGGTTATTTGATGGTACTTTATCCTTTATCTTCAGACATTATGTTCTTCATTCCAGGCAGGAAGAATGGGCCAAAGGCCTAAAGGGATACTGGTCAACTTTGTCCTGTTCGGTACTGGTACCAGAACTGGGTCCCATGGCCACCCCAATACTATTCATCAGAAGGGGACAAGGAGAAGGGCTTGGAGGTGGAGGGTGGGTTAGCCAATAAGCAGCTTATTGCTATGGAGTGCAGTGCGACGTGAAACCAGAATTTTGGAGTGTGCCTTAGTAGTGGTTTTCTTTAGTGTTGAAATGACAATGTGCTGGTCTCTTTACAGGTCCGAATGAAATCCATGTTTGCAATTGGCTTTTGTTTTACTGCCCTAATGGGAATGTTCAATTCCATGTGAGTATCCTTTAATAATATGGTTTTACCTAACTGTTGTTCTATATATGTGTGTATTTATGAGCAATTAACGTTTTTTTTTTTAAAGATTTTCTTTATTTGGGGGGGCACTAGCGAGAGAGAGCAAGCACAAGCAGGGGACAGAAGGAGAGGGAGAAACAGGCTCCCTGCTCAGCAGGGAGACTTGATCCCAGGACCCTGGGATCTTGACCTAAGTCAAAGACAGATGCTTAAGTGACTGAACCACCCAGCCGCTCGAGCTTTTTTGGTAATAATTTATTTTGATACTTCAAATTTATAGAAAGGTTACAAAAATAATATATTCATTACCCATACTCACAACTGTTAATATTTTGCTCCATTTTCTTTCTTTTTCTGTTTCTCTTATCATCTATGTAGTTATTCACACATACATTATGTATGTATTATTCAAGATTATGTTATGGGGTTCATGCCCCTTTATCCATAACTACTTATTTATTTATTTATTTGGTTAGTTAGTTATTTCACAGACAGAGATTACAAATAGGCAAGTAGGCGGAGAGGCAGGCAGAGAGAGTGGAAGGGAAGCAGGCTCCCTGCTGAGCAGAGGGCCTGATGTGGGGCTTGATCCCAGGACCCTGAGATCATGACCTGAGCCGAAGGCAGAGGCTTAACCCACTGAGCCATCCAGGCGCCCCTACTACATTTTTTTTTTTTTAAAATTTATTTATTTGGCAGAAATCACAAGTAGGCAGAGAGGCAGGCAGAGAGAGAGCGGGAAGCAGGCTCCCTGCTGAGCAGAGAGCCCGATGTGGGGCTCGATCCCAGGACCCTGAGATCATGACATGAGCCAAAGGCGGAGGCTTAACCCACTGAGCCACGCAGGCGCCCCCCCTACTAAATTTTTTAAAAAAGATTTTATTCATTAATTTGACAGAGAGCATAAGCAGAGAGATTGGCAGAGGGAGAGGGAAAGGGGCAGAAGGAGAGGGGAAACAGACTCTGTGCTAAGCAGGGAGCCCAATGCAGGGCTCAATCCCAGGGCTCTGGAATCATGATGTGAACTGAAGGCAAATGCTTAACCGACAGCCAGTCAGGAGCCCCCATAACTACTAAAGTGTATATTTCCTGAGAACGTGGACATTTTCTTAGATAACTTCAATCCAGTTACCAAAATCAAGATAACTTCAATCCAGTTACCAAAATCAAGGGTCTTCATCCAATAAATAAAGGCTTCAGCCCAGATGAAAACGTCTTCTGCTGACTCTTAGGTCATAGTTTATTTTAGCCTGGGAGAGCTCAGAGTCTTGTAATAAGACAGGCTAATAGCAATAAATACTCAGACGGTTTATCTCAGTATTAACCTATCAACAAAATAATTCTCAAAATAATTCACAATTGTGTGCATCTTGTTGACAGGGTAGTACTGTAAATCTAATTTTCAAAGACTGTATTTCTTTAATGATGAGAGTGTTGGCATAAGGCTTAAGTCGGGAGAAGTCTTGACTTGTAAACTAAGTTGTGAAACATGGAAATAAATCATTTTGGCTTATGTTCGTTATTTACAGTAGGAGGAATTTGTTAGATTACCTTTTTAGAAGAATTTTCCAGTTCTTTCATTCTTTTCTGTGTTTAAAACTAGAACTTGGTATACAGTTTTGATTTGAATTCATAGTTGGTTCAGTTACTAAATGAAGCTAATATATTTGATTATAATCATAGAATCACATAACTACAAAGTATTATAATGTATTTCTTATGTTTCTTTCTTTGAGTCAGTAATCATTTTCACTTGCCTGCCTTTGATTTTTCTCTCTCCAGTTTTCAATTTTCTGTGAGTGTACTACATGAATATTTATAGGTTTCAACTATTTTTAATATTTATTCGGGTTGAAAAGCTGCATGCCATTTTTTTTGTGCCTCACACTGGGAGATAAAAGAAAATTTGCACAGTCTGAGCCCTCACGCTGCTTGTTCCCTTCAAGTAGAATAGGCATCCCTATAAGAAATATTGATTTACTAGTTAAAAAGTTAGTGTTCTTTTTTATGTGGGGGTCATTGTAACTTGTTGAAGATCCATTATAGAGAGAAATTTTAGAGAGAGGGAGAAGTTTTATAACAAGAACTCCCCACCTCGGTTGTATTTGCCGCTCCCTTGGGCTTCAGACCAGCCTGTCCCCGGGCCTCAAAGAGGCTTGTTTCTCTCTACATTATTTTTGAGACTCACTTGGAACCTGTCATGTTCTCTGCCAAAGCATCGCTCTTCCTGATACTTGTGTGTCTTTCCGTGGCTCCCATTTCTGGTCAGCTGGGACTGAAAGCTTCGTCGCTTCCCTCCGTCTCTTCCTCTCAGCCCACCTTTCTTGTGTTTCCGCCCTGTCCCAGAGTCAGTGCCGGGCACCGAGTTCTCTCTAACATTGTCAGTCCCCGGTTCCGCCAGTTAACAGTTCTGTGTATCCCGCCTCTCTGTGTCCTTCGAGTCCTCCATCTGTCCGCCCTTCCGTCCCTCTGTCCTTGCCTCCTCCCTCTCCTCTTCATCCACGCTACACCAGCTCTTAGCATAGCTTCAGCCCATCGCCTTTCCTCTCTGCTGTTACCCCTTGACCTCGGGCATGCAGTAGCTTCCTAGCTGCTCTCCATCTTCAGCGGCCTCCTGTCACTGCGGCTTTAACCTGACCATCCCCAAACACGTACTCATTGTCTACTAACCGCATCTGCTCCTGATGGAATAGTAGCTGTGTGTTGGCCACTGTTGGCCTTTGTGTGTGTTGCCCTTGTCATCTTAACAGCCTTCCGAGATGAGTATTACAGTCTTTGTTTTACTGATGAGAATATGAGACTCCAAGTTATTTAACTTGCCTAAGATCGTGAAGCTAGTAAACGTTGAGCCAGAGTATAACTCGTTTCTCTGACTCTAAAGTCCTTTCATAGCATCGTGCCACTCAGACTCCTGACTTGAGTCTGGACTTCAACCTGGCGTCACCATGCTTTGACCCCAGCCTGTTCCAACTTTATTTCTTTTTACTGTTTACAAACTATTGTGTTCTGATTACACTGTTCACTGTTCCTGAGATACACATTCTTTCATGTGAATTTTAGAATCACTCGTGTATCAGCTTCCCTTTAAGATAATCCCATTTGAGTTTTGACTCAGATGTTATTTATTTTATGTTAGTTTTGAAGTATTAGACACCTTTATAATTTTAAATATTCCTATCTAGAAACATCGTGTTTCTGCTAAGTCCGTTTTATGTGCTTTTGTAGTTTCTTTCCAAGTAAGTCTTGCATGCATTTTATATCTCCTAACTAATTACTACTGGTATAAAAGTAGGTTACCAATTTTTGTTACTTTATTCTGTAACTGACCATCTTGCTGAACTCTAATAGGGTCTGGTATGTTTTAGTTTGGTTCTCTAATTTTCTAGATAGATAATCACATGATCAGACAAATAACTTGGTCTCATTCTTTCCAAAATTTCCCCTCCATCCTGTCTTCCCTGCCACCTTCTTCTCTTCTCTAGTTCTTTTTTTTTTTAATTTTTAATTTTATTTATTTATTTGACAGAGAGATAGCGCAAGTAGGCAGAGCAGCAGACAGAGGGAGAGGGAGAAGCAGACTCTCCGCTGAGCAGAGAGCCCAATATGGGACTCGATCCCTGGACCCCGAGATCATGACCTGAGCCGATGGCAGCCGCTTAACTGACTGAGCCACCCAGGCGGCCCTCCTCTCTAGTTCTAAGTTGATTTAGAACAACCAGAACAGGGGCACCTGAGTGGCTCAGTCAGTTGAGCAGCTGCATTCAGCTCGGGTGATGATCCCAAGATCCTAGGATCCAGCCCCACACCTGGCTCCCCACTGAGCCTGCTTCTCCCTGTCTGTCTCCCAGCTTGTGGTCTCATTCTCTCTGTCAAATAAATAAATAAAATTAAAAAAAAAAAAAAACCAACCCACCAGAAGAGAGTAAAATACTTAATAATGAAATAGTAAAGATAGTCTAATAAAAATGAGGACCAAATGAATATAATAGTTGTATTGCTGCTTTGATACTTGTGAAATTTCTAGAGGACTGAGTTTTCAAAGCCATATATAAGAACATGTGGGGGCCAAAGCACTTCCATCATCAGCAGAGGCCCCACAGGCTTTCTCTGGAGGATTTTCATAGCATCGTCACGTGGACCATCTAACACTGAACAGCAGTCTCATTTGGTCCACAATGTCCTATGTATTTCCATTTTATTTTTCCATGCTTAAAGCTCTTGAGTCAAGGCCCAAATCTGAACATATACTGTATAATGATTATTCAGCAACTGTTGATTACACTTTTAGGCCTTAGACTAATATTGAAATGTCTGACTATTTATGGAGTTCATCAGTACAAGATAAAATATCAGATGCCTTTTCTCAAAGCCATGGAGTTCAAAGAAGTCAAATACAGTATCTTCAGGAGGAAAATGTTACGAAAAACTTCATTATATTCAAGCTTCTTGTAGAAGGCTTCTATTGGCAAGAAGGAAGACTGTTCTTTGCTCTTTGTTTTTCAGTATATTGTTTTCTTTTCATCAACTTTCTTATTCAGAATACTGGCAACAGTAGCTTTTTACTTGTTTTGTTTTGCAATACTGGTGTGGAGGTTCATGTGTTTTACTATTTATTCAAGTGCTGTTTGATTTTTTAATAAGACTTGGTATCGTTTTAGAGCAGTTTTAGGTTTACAGAAAAATTGAGAGAAAAGTACAGACATTTCCCATCTACCCTCCGCCCCATGCATGACCTTCCCCACTAGCAACTTCCCCCAAGGGAGTGGTGCACTTGTTCGAGCTGGCGAGCCTGGGCTGGCGCCCAACCACCCGGAGTCCGCCGCTTACATTAGGGGTCCCTCTTAGTGTACATTCAGTGAGTTTGGACAAATGTATAATGGCAGGTAGCCACCATTGTGGTATCATACAGAGTAGGTGAATGGCCTTAAAACTCTTCAGCTCTGCCCATTCGTCCCTTTCTCTCCCACCCCAACTCCGCAGCCACTGATCTTTTTACTGGCTCCAGAGTTTTGCCTCTTTCAGACAGTCATATAGTTTGACTCACGCAAGCGTATATAGCCTTTTCAGATTGGCCTCTTTCACTTAGTAATATCCATTTAAAGTCCCTCCATGTCTTCGTGGCCAATAGCCCATTTTGTTGTAGCACTGAATAATATTTCATTGTCTGGATGCACCAGTTTGTCCATTGATACCTGATTTACTTCCAAGTTTTGGCAATTATCAGTGAAGCTGCTGTAAACACCCGGGTGTAGGTTCTTTTGTGCACGTAAGTTTTTCACTCCTTTGGATAGATACCAAGGAGCACAACTGCTCGGCTGTAATTCATGTTTTTGTTCTGGTCTTTGTGCCCTGTGCATTTAAAAATATATATTATTATTGTGTGCACACTAAAAGTTTTCATTGTTATAGAATTATTATTGTTGTGTGCACATCAAAAGACTGTGAGCACCTAAAAGTTACAGGCCTTATCTCTGCTTTTTAAAAAAATTTTTTAAAAGAGTTTATTTATTTGACAGAGATCACAAGTAGGCAGAGGTAGGCAAAGAGAGAGAGGAGGAAGCAGGCTTCCTGCTTAGCAGAGAGCCTGATGCAGGGCTCCATCCCAGGACACTGGGATCATGACCTGAGCTGAAGGCAGAGACTTTAACCCACTGAGCCACCCAGGCGCCCCAAGCTTTTCTCTTTTAGAAACAGTTCTCTTTTCTATTTTAGAAAAAGTAAAAAAGAATACTTTCAAACACTAATAGTATGTTAAAAGTTATCTGAGATTATCGTGTATGAATTTTAAGAATCGACTTTTTTCATTCTCCACTATATACTCCATGATTTTCTATTCAGAAATGTTTAGCCTGTTTAAAGTGTGTATTGGGAGTCTTGGAAAAGAGGGTTTTTTAAATCTTACTGGGTGGGGCGCCTGGGTGGCTCAGTGGGTTGAAGCCTCTGCCTTCGGCTCAGGTCATGATCCCAAGGTCCTGGGATTGAGCCCGGGGTGGGGCTCTCTGCTCAGCAGGGAGCCTGCTTCCTCCTCTCTCTCTGCCTGCCTCTCTGCCTACTTGTGATCTCTGTCTGACAAATAAGTAAATAAAATCGTTTTAAAAAAATTAAATAAAATCTTACTGGTGTCATGGTTCAGAACAGTGATTCTCAAAGTATGGTCTGGGGATTCCTAGAGCTCTTTGAGATTCTTGGGAAGTCCTTGAGATGAACATTACTGCCAGAATAATTCTAAGATGTTATTTTCTTTCTTTATTCTTACTCTCTTTTTAGTGTACAGTGGAATTTTCCAGAGGGTTCAGGGCTTCATGATGTGTATCATTGCAACAGCCTGAATACTAAAGCAGCTATGAGAACCCAGCAGTATTCTATTAAACAAAACATTAAAGATATTTGCCAAAAGAAAAAAAAAAGCCTTTCTTTTTACTTTGTTTTAGAAAAGATAGTTATTTTTCATAAAAATATTTGTGTTAATATATAATGAATTTATTGCTACCTTTTAAATGATTTAGTAACTATTTTTTAACATTCCTCAGTTTTAATTTCTAAAGCAGTAAATAGTGATAGCTATAACCTTTAAACAATGTAGGGATCTCAATTTTTCATTGTGTTTAGGGCTTCTGATACTGAAAAAATTGAGACTCATTAGTTTAGAAAAAGATTGATGGAAAAATCTAGGCCCTTTCTTAGATTTTTGTTCTTTAGGTCTCTTTTTAAAATATCATTCTTTGTTTTTTAGAGATCAAGGGACTTAGAGTTCTATTTCTGTCTCAGATTCTTCCCTGGAACTAAGAAGCTTGTCAGTCTTCCAAAAATAACAATTCTTTGTTTTTGTTTTTTCCTTTTTAGATTTGATGGTAGAGTGGTGGCAAAGCTCCCTTTCACCCCCCTTTCCTATATCCAAGGACTGTCTCATCGAAACCTCCTGGGGGATGACACCACAGACTGTTCCTTCATCTTTCTGTATATTCTCTGTACCATGTCAATTCGACAGGTGAGTGAGCATATCCAGTCCTAAATACATACATTCTTCCTTGCTCTCACATCTTTATTAGCCTTTATTTCTTTAATACTAGAAATGATTTAGAATCCCAATGGATCCTCTAAAGCTGTTTTATTTTATTATTTTATTTACTTATTTTAAAGATTATATTCATTTATTTGACAGAGAGAGAGCCCAAGTAGGCAGAACAGCAGGCTGAGTGAGAGGGAGAAACACTCTCGCCGCTGAGCAGAGCACCCGATGCGTGTCCAATCCCAGGACCCTGGGATCACAAATCTCAGCCGAAGGCAGACGCTTAACCAACTGAGCCACCCAGGTGCCCCTCTAAAACTGCCTCAGATGTGCGTAGGTCTAGATGACTGATCCTTTGGGATGGGGAGTAGCCATAAAACTAAACATGGTTTTCATATCCCATCTTTAGAGCTCTTAGGTTCCTTCTTCGTCACAATCATCTAAAGATACAAAATGAAGAGTGGGTTTAGGCTTTTCAGTATCATTTCTTTTTTTCCTTTTCTTCTCTTTATCTTTTTTTTTTTTTTTTTTTTTTAAGATTTTATTTGAGAGAGAAGGAGGGAGGGAGCACACAGAGGAGAGTTAGAGAACCAGTCTCTGTGCTGAGCAGAGTCTGACGTGGGCTGGATCCCAGGATCCTGAGATCATGACCTGAGCCAAAGGCAGACGCTTGGCCAACTGACCCACCCCAGGCGCCCCAGTGTCATTTCTTCTGCATTAGACTCCAGTACCTTTTGTCACTTCAGGAACACAAATAAATGTAATAATTTGATGGTTTTAGGTTATTCACAGTTGAGATACTCAAGGTTATGTCACAGAATTTGCATTTGGCCACCATGATTATCAGACATTCGTAACGAAAAACAGTGAGAGCCAAGACAGAAGTATAGATGGTTGGAAGAGCCCAGAGAGACCCCTTACATTTGATTAGTGGGGGAAGATTCAGGCAGAAAGGTTCAGAGAATGAAGTAGTTTTTGAAATAGGCTTTAAAAAATGAGAGGGGTTAATTAAAGTCTCTGGCTTAAGAACTTTCTATATTTCAGTTTTTGAACACATTGCCATTCAGCAGGCATTGCCATCGGGAAGTTGGCATATGAGACTTCTGTTTCTTCTTCTTCTGAGTACTGTCAATGGCAGCAGATTTTTCGGTTGGCCTGGCACGTGAGAATAAGTAGGAAATGGAATTATATTTGAAACTTGCGAAGATCTTCATGATCTTCCTGCTTAATGTTTTCCCCACCTCATCCCTCATCTGGCACTCCAGCCATGCTTACTAGCCTCACTCACCCAGGCTGACTTTCTGCGAATGCTCTTCCTTCTGTCTGCCTGCCTCCCACCTCCTCCTTTTGTAGATTAAATACCGCCAGGTCTCAAGACTTTCTGGCATCATTTTCTGACAATTAACTGCTTTCTGAAGGATAGATGTGAGAGGAGCCTGACAAGGTGGGGAAATACCAGAAGACTCTCTGAATTGTCAAGCAAAAAAACCCATTATGTTCTGAACTATTGCAGTGATGAAAGAGGGGGGTGAAGTTGAGACATACATGGAGGTAAAGCCCCAGAACTTAGGGAGAATGGAGGAACTAACAAGAGTCCCAGGTGTGGCTTTGGTGACCAGATGGAGGCTGGTCTCAGTAGGAGTCGGGGAATAGGGGAATGGAGAATAGATGGGTTCGCAGAGCTGTCGGCGACGTTCGTGGAGCAGCTAAGTGGGTCTGTCCACCAGAAGTCGTATTCTTGTGTAGCTGAGGTGTATACTACACCGTTCCAGATGCATCTGTAGTGAAGCATTTCATTTAGTCTAAGTCAACGTGAAAACCAAGACAATGACAACATAAATCTCTTTTGTTGATTTAGCAGAAGTCTGTTTCCAGAATATTGTTCTTAAATTTGATTATTTAAATCTGAAACTTTCAGTTGCAGCTTATGTCCTAATGCTATTAAAACAAAATGATGTATACATTCTACTCTCAGCAACTAAGAACAGTTCTACTTTAAGTCATATTTAGGTATGAATACTCCATGTGGTGGCTCACAGTAGTCATTTAGATGCACCATTTGCATTTGCATTGCTAGCTAGAAATCCCTGTCTGAAACTGTAGAGTTTTTAAAATGAAATAAATGTTAAGAATGATCATTGAAGGGGCGCCTGGGTGGCTCAGTAGGTTAAAGCCTCTGCCTTCGGCTCAGGTCATGATCCCAGGGTCCTGGGATTGAGCCCCTCATCAGGCTCCCTGCTCGGCGGGGCACCTGCGCCCCCCCCCCCCCCCCCCCCCCCGCCTTGCCTCTGTCTGTCTACTTGTGATCTCTGTCAAATGAATAAACAAAATCTTTAAAAAAAAAAAAGAAAGAAAGAAATGATCATTGAGGAAGTTCAGCTCAAGCTGGTCTTTAAATTCCTTTCTCTTATTTCAGAGAGTTTGTTGAAGTGGTTGTTTAGTAGTTAAAATGCTATGCTCATTTACCATTGTGGTTAGCAAATTTTTTGTTAAGGTCTGGATAGTAAATATTTGTGTATTTCCTTTTCAGGTCATACACTCTGTTGTAACTATTCAACTCTGCCATTGTAATATGAGAACAGTCCTAGACAGCATGTAAATGAACGAGTGTGGCTGTGTTCCAGCAAAACTTTATTTACAAAACTAGGCCAGGGGCCAGCCATAGTTTGCTAATCCCTGAAGGTTCAGGCAAAGACTGGTGTAACTACTCAGCTCTGTCATTATACTATGAAAGCAGCCATAGACAATGTGTAAATGAGAATGACTGTATTCCGATAAACCTTTATTTATAAAAACAGGCAGTGGACTAGCATGATATGCTAACCCCTGAGAACCACAGTGTACAATTTTTGCTATAAAGTTAAAATAGGAACAGTAGATCCTAGATTGGCACAGCTTAATAAAATAATTGCTTATTGAGTATAGAGAAGGGAGGAAAGGAACACCAACCCCCCCACCCCCGACACACACACAGTCAATGTGTTTTGAGTCAGGAAGGATGCATACTCAGAATTTTTACTTCTCCTTATCCCATTCCATGCACTGATACTAATAAGAGAAAAATATGGAAGAGCTATAGGAGTGTGTAGCTAATATAAAAGTATTGTATTTGAAAGATTTCTCTTGGTGTGCAGTTCTCTTCCCCAAGATCAGTGGTGAGCCCTAACTGGTTGCCGCATCCAGAGTGTCAGTACTCATCTTGGGCAGTTAATTTTGTTACCCCAATTTTATTTTATTTTTTAAGATTTTATGTATTTGACAGAGATCACAAGTAGGCAGAGAGGCAGGCAGGGAGAGGGAGGGAAGCAGGCTCCCTGCTGAGCAGAGTCTGATGTGGGGCTCGATCCCAGGACCCTGGGATCATGACCTGAGCCAAAGGCAGAGGCTTTAATCCACTGAGCCACCCAGGTGCCCCTGTTACCCCAATTTTTTTTTTTTAAAGATTTTATTTATTTATTTGACAGAGAGAAATCACAAGTAGATGGAGAGGCAGGCAGAGAGAGAGAGAGAGGAGGAAGCAGGCTCCCCGCTGAGCAGAGAGCCCGATGCGGGACTCGATCCCAGGACCCTGAGATCATGACCTGAGCCGAAGGCAGCGGCTTAACCCACTGAGCCACCCAGGCGCCCCTGTTACCCCAATTTTAAACAAGGTATTTTAACATATTAAAAGTCTTAGAAAAATCACCAAAGTCACCTACTTTTATCATTTTTATTTTACCAGTTGCATATTCTTTCTGTACCTGTCCGTCACTAATTGTTAGCATGCGTATTAGAGGATTGTGAACTTCTATCCAGTCTGACATACCTTAGCATTTGAAATGTTACTATGAAAATTATGCTTCTCTCTTTGAATTAAAATGCTTGTTAATTGGCTATTTCCATGGGCTTTTTTGTTTTGTTTTGTTTACTTTTTAAGGTCTTAGTTTACGTGGTAATTGTGAAGGTGCCTGTAAAATGAGCAGCCAAAAAATAGGAGGCTTGCAGAAATTAAAATTATAGGCGTACTTTGATTTCCCCAGTGAAGCCATTCTTAGGCAAAAAAGTAGGCCACTTGGTTTCACATATATACTTGGCATAAAGTAGTTTTAAAGGAACATAATGAATTGGAGGTTTTTGTTTGCTTGTTTGGGGATGTAAAGAAGAGTGAGTGATGGGGAAACCAATAGAGAATGACTCAGGTTTCCATAATGATAGGTCATATTCCTCATCATGTTATTGGAGGTTTTTTTTTTTTTTTTTTTTTTAAACATTTTTTTTTTTTTTTAAAGATTTTATTTATTTATTTGACAGAGAGAAATCACAAGCAGATGGAGAGGCAGGCAGAGAGAGAGAGGGAAGCAGGCTCTCTGCCGAGCAGAGAGCCCGATGCGGGACTCGATCCCAGGACTCTGAGATCATGACCTGAGCCGAAGGCAGCGGCTTAACCCACTGAGCCACCCAGGCGCCCCTTTTTTTAAACATTTTATTTATTTATTTGACAGAGAGAAATCACAAGTAGATGGAGAGGCAGGCAGAGAGAGAGGGAAGCAGGCTCTCTGCTGAGCAGAGAGCCTAATGCGGGACTCGATCCCAGGACTCTGAGATCATGACCTGAGCTGAAGGCAGCGGCTTAACCCACTGAGCCACCCAGGCGCCCGTTATTGGAGGTTTTATCTGGTTTTGTCTACTTGTTATTTTTATCTGTATTTTCTCCTTTCCTCTCCAGCTCTTTCAAGGTAATGATTTCTTAATTGTCTACGTATACCTTAAAGTACCTTTGCTACACCAAAATATAAATTTATAAACTTGGCAAACTGGGGTTATACCGTTTTTTATTCCCAAGAGCAAGATATGAAAATGCATGTTTCTTCCAACCTTACCACAGAAATTTCTTTTGAGTTTTTACCCAGCTGATAGATAAGAATCGCTATCTCATTGTGGCTTTAATTTGCATTTTGGATTGAGTATCTCTGTCTCAGAGCTGTTCATAAACTCTTTTCTTTCTTTGGTGGCAAGAGACTGTGTATGCCTTTTGCCTATTTCTCTATTGGGTTTTTGGTCTTTTTTGAATTTCAAGCTCTAGGTGGGAGATTAGCTTTCTCCGGGGGCTGTAAGTTGCATATAATTTTCCAGTTTGTCATTTGTGTTTCATTTGTACTTAATGGTGGTTTTTGCCACACAAAATTTTATTTGCTGGATTTTTTTTTTCAGTCAGATTTGTCTTTTATGGCTTTTGGAATTTATTTATTTAAGATTTTAATTTATTTATTTGACAGAGAGAAACTGAGCAAGAGAGGGAACACAAGGGCAAGCAGGAAAGGGAGAAGCAGGCTTCCTGCCGAGCAGGGAGCCCAGTGTGGGGCTCCATCCCAGGACTCTGGGATCATGACCTGAGCCGAAGGGAGACACTTAACAGCGGAGCCACCCAAGTGCCCCTGGAATTTAAATTATGGTTAGAAAGTTCTTCTGTACTTCAAAGTTACAAGGAAATTCATCCATGTTTTCTATTAGTACTTTTTCGGTTTCATTCTTTGCCTTTAAATAATGAGCCAATCCGTTTGGAGTTCGTACTGGTATACCGTATTCCTTCTGTGGTCTCTTCTACTTTGTCAACTTTATGTGATTTTTAGGAAGGAAAACATAAAAACAGGGATTCATTTGAGATCACAGTTTGCTTGCTTCTTTTTTTCGAAGATGAAGAAGCCAGAGGGTCGAAAGAATGCCGTGAGGTGAATGGCTGGTCTTGAATCTGGTGTGCTTGTGACTGCGGCACGTCCCTGCCCGCAGCCGGGCAGTCTGTGTCTGGAGTGCCTTTCTCAATTCACCTTTGAAACGGGAAGGGCTGTTCAGTCCCGGTGACAAGTGTTTGAGGGAGGCACTCCTCCTTAATTCATAGCTTCTGTAGGTAAGAGATCATTCGAAATGTGCTGCTGTCATAGGGTGGGCTGAGCAGTGTGACCTGAACCCTTAGAGCGAAAGAACGTGGAGGAGTAGCCAGACATCTAGATGTCATGCCTGCGGGTGTCCGGGGGTTAGGCTTGCCAGCCTGACTGCCTGTGGCGGCCGGATTCTGCAGAATTCCCCACCTAGTCCTCTCTGACGTCCAGACGCTACTTTCACGTTTCCTGTTTTCGGTCATTGCAGAGCTGTTAATCTTTCTCATTTGTTGTGTTAAAATAGACATAAAATTCACTATTTAACCATTTTCAGTAGGCCAGTTCTATGACCCGAGGTAGATTTACATTGCTGTGCAGCCATCCCCGCCGCCCGCCTTTAAAGGTTCTCCTCTTCCTACACTGAAAATCCTATAGCGACTCTCCATGACCCTACCCCTCAGTTCCTGGCAGCCACCGTTCCGCTTTCTGTCTCTGCGCACTTGACCCCTCGTACTTGTGGATTTGATTTCACAGAAGTAGAATCATATACTATGTGTCCTTCTGTGACTAGCACGTTTTCAGGGTTCATCCACGTTGTAGCATGTGTCAGAATTTCCTCCCTTTTCTGAGGCCAAATAAGATCTCATTGCGTATATATCCCATCTTGTGTGTCCACGTATCTGTCGGTGGACGCTGGGTCGCTTCCACCTTTCGCCCGTCGTGAGCGGGGCTGCTGTGAACACGGTGTACCAGTGTCTGTCTGAGTTCCTGCTTACGCTTCCGGATACGGACCCAGAAGTGGAATTGCTGGGTCATGCTGCGATTTTATGTTGAATTTTTTGAGGATTTGCCAGCTGATGTTCACAGCTACTGCATCGTTTACCCAGCACTGTCATCCTAAGCCTTCAATTCTCCACCAGCTTGAGACCATGTATTAAAGGGTAATTTTTCAGGGGCACCTGGGTGGCTCAGTGGGGTAAGCCACTGCCTTTGGCTCGGGTCATGATCTCAGGGTCCTGGGATCGAGTTCCGCATCGGGCTCTCTGCTCGGCAGGGAGCCTGCTTCCCTCTCTCTCTCTCTCTGGCTGCCTCTCTGTCTACTTGTGATTTCTCTCTGTCAAGTTAATAGGTGAAATCTTTTATAAATAAATAAATAAATAGTAATTTTTCATGTTTTCCTTTCAGTCAGTAAAACCATAATTTCATTCGCTCAGTGAGTAAAACCATAATTTCATTGGCTCAGGGTTAATTTTTATGCTAAACATGTAAAAACCATGAGTATTTTATGCAAGCTACCTCCAGCTTTGGGGATGGCCTTGCCTGTTTTAACAAGGAACTCTTCTGATAGTAGTAAATTTGAGAGTATAAGTCCAGGAGAGTGAGAAACATTTGTTATTAGTGCCTTGAAAGTGTTAACAGTTTAATTGCTGAAGTAATTACTTTGACCACTGGGTTTCCTGAATTTATGTTTTTAAAGTTTTTTATTTGTGAAAGATTATGACTATATTTACATATGTCAGTTAATAACATCTCTACAGGGTTAACGAGAATCCACTTCCTTTACTAAATGTGAGTGATGCTATAATTAAACCAACCAGCTCTATTTCCTTCGTGACAATAGTGCTCCCTTTATTATGATGGGGGCATAATATTAGGTTGATTTAAGGGCATCTCTCTGCTTCAGTCATCTTACCCTATCCTTAAGAGATCATTATCACATTAGTAATAATTCCTTGATAGATTTTTGTTCATTTATTCACTCAACAAAATTGAGCACAGATATATCGTATCAGGCTCTGTGCGGGTGCTTAGTATACAGTTTTAAACAAAATTGACATAATTATGGGCCTTGCCCTCGTGAAACTTCTGTTTCTTTTGAAATTAAAAGGTTAATTTTTCTGCCTATAGCTTCACCTACAAAATTGTATCAAATATGAGGGTATACAAATCCAATTAAAATTACTTTTAATCATTCAGAGTAGAAGCAGAGGAAACAAAGATTGAACTTTGGATCTAAACTAACGATTTTTATGACATGTTACTAGTTCACATAGGTATATATGAATCTGGTTTTCATCTAGTACATATTTTTTCCCATGCTAGGATTTTATTAAATAATTCATTATTGCCTTAAGAGGTTTCAAGGGAAAGCAAAAGTAATGCTATGCTGTTGATGAAATAGATTTTAAGACACTTCAGAAACTTCAAAGTGATGGGGAGAGAGGAGGAATGCATTGGAAGGTTGAGGAGATACAGTGTTTGGAGGTAGAACATCAGTGTTTGAATCTTGTTGCCACTTTATTGGCTGAGTGTCCTTGGGAATGTCAACCTCTTGGAGTCTCTGTGAGTCTCAGTTTTCACAAAGGTAAAAAGAGGTTGGTGGTAACCTTACCATGTTACGATAATCAGAAGACAATGATACAGAATGTTAGCAGTTCTTAGGGTCACATTTTTTTGATGGATCAATTAGTGCCCCCTCCTTTGGGGAATTTTAAAAATTTAATATTTATTCCCCAGCCCAAGATAGGATAAAGTTGCTTTTTTTTTTTTTTTTTTTAAGATTTTATTTATTTATTTGACAGACAGAGCTCACAAGTAGGCAGAGAGGCAGGCAGAGAGAGAGGTGGAAGAAGGCTCCCTACTGAGCAGAGAGCCCGATGCAGGGCTCGATTGGACGCTGAGATCATGACCTGAGCAGAAGGCAGAGGCTTTAACCCACTGAGTCACCCAGGAGCCCCAAAGTTGCTTTTTATAGCTTGAATCAGAGTGATATGTCACTAACTGAAAATAAATCTAATTGCCTTTTCTCATTTTATCTTTTTCCTTTTTTAAAATTTCTTAATGCTTAGTGATTAAATGATTAGCTGCCTTGACCTTCACACCGCAACTGTTTCTTTTGTGTGAATTTGCAGCAGCGGAAATGGTAGGTCTGCCAGCTTCCAGCTGGGGAGCTAAGTCAGTCCCCGCTAGTGACGGAATTCAAGAATAGAAGGAAATTTCCTTAATTCCCCAAATTAAAGTACCTGCTTTTTAAATTTTCTTCTTCTTATGAGCTAGCAATAGATTGTGTAAATGGCGATCTCCTCTATAAAAAGTACTCTAATCTCAGGAAAAACCCAAGCAAACTTACCTGGTAAACAGCTAAGGGGAAACTGGCCTTGTCTAATGAATTTATACTACTGTAAAACTTATGAATGGAATTCTCTGTCTTTGATTAGTGGTTCTGAAGAAAAATGGAAGAAAGAGTTTTATTTTCTTTCTTTTGTCACCCGTATCTTAACATGCAACTTTATGTATGTTATGACTATATCTGCAAAAGTATTAGTGAGAATTCGTCATTGTCTCTTTCAACAGGTATATGCGCTCAGGAGAGTGATAAAAATAAGTAGATTTTATTTTTTTCACTCTTGGGTTTCTTAGGGCAAAGAATTTTGATACGCCCTGTGTGTGTATAAAAGCAGGTCTCATTATGTCACGTCAGTATATCTTAAAGCCATCAAAATGAGAAGACCCAAGTGCCTGCCGGCTCCTGTTCCTCATCATTAACATATGCCACTTTATTCAAGACTCAGAGCTCAGTTCATTAATGTCAGTACAGCTCATCCACAAGCAGAGTGTTTTCATTTTCAGTACTTAGTCTCAAGTCAGTCAGAGAGTGTGGGCGGTTCAGAAAAATGAGAGCTCACCTAGTAAGTGAGAAGAACAGATGATTGGGTATTACCTTAACCTGATCTCTTTGTGAACTGTTTGAGAGCATGAGTTCAAGGCTTTATTTAATATATTGCCTGTCATTGCTGAAGATTGATTCAGTCTTTATAGAGTGCCACAAGTTCTTCTTTGATGCTGAAGATAGAGGGTAAAAAGCAATGGTTTCTACCTTTGTAAAACTCACAATCTGTGTGGAAAGACAGACCCATATGTAATAGGAGAGTATGATTGATGCCTTTTGGGGAGTGTGTGTGTGTGTGTGTGTGTGTTCAAAATGGCATTAGAGGGGGAAAAAAAGCATGCTTTGGAAGCAAAATGGCTAAGGGATGAAGCTAAGGTTCTCTGCAAAGGGGCCATTTGAGTTAACAGGATGAGGAGGGCTTTTCCAATCTTATCAGAGCATCTTTTTTTTTTTTCAAGATTTTATGTATTTATTTGATAGAGCACAAGTAGGCAGAGTGGCAGACAGAGGGACAGGCAGAGGGAGAGGAGAAGCAGGCTCCCCGCCGAGCGGGGAGCCCGATGTAGGGCTCAATCCCAGGACCCTGAGATCCTGACCTGAGCTGAAGACAGACCGACTGAGCCCCCCAGGCGCTCTTTATCGGAGCATTCTTGGCATTGGCAATGGTGTGAGTAAAAGCAGGGAGGCCTGAGAGTGTGTAGTGGATAGTAGACTCCGGAGTGTAGAATGCTTGGCGGAGGGTAACAGGAGCTGAGTGCGCTGCTGCTTAGTGTCAGCCCCTCCCTGGGCAGCGTCGGGTGATGCCTTTGTCTCTTTGTCTCTCTCTTTCTCTCTCTCTCATAGTGTAAGTCTGCTGGTGCCAAGTACTCTTGATCTTCATTTATCTAACATATTTTTATCTTTATTCCTAAAGGATATTTTCACTGGTCCTGGAATTCTGGGTTAACTGGGTTTTTCTCATTTGTCTGTTTTAATCCTTTCAGCATTTTAAAATGCCTTTCCACTTCGTTCTGGCCTCCACTGTTTCTGATGAGAAGTCCTTTGTATCTCTATATCCCTGTAGATGATGTGTCACTTTTCTCTGGCAGCTTTTAGATTTTTTTTCTTTAAGTTTGGTTTTCAGCAGTTTGCCTGGATGTGCCTAGCGTATTAATTTTTTTTTTCTTAATGCTGCTAGAGGGTTTTTTTTCCTGCCCGACCATTCCTTCTCTCTGCCTTTCTGATTCTAGTTTCTTACATGTTTGTCTTTTCAGTATTGTCTAAGAGGACCCTGCAGCTCTGTTCAATTATTAAAAATCTTTTTCTCTCTGCTCTTTAGATAGGATAATTTCTGGTTAATCTGTGTTTAGTTTACTGACTTCTCTGTCATCCCTCATCTGAGTTAACCTTAAGCGTACACAACGATTTTTAAATTGTGATATATTATTTTTTAGTTTCAGAATTTCTGTTTGACTCTTTTTTTGCTATCTTTTTGCCTTGCTGAGATTTCCTATTTCTTAATTTATTGTGAACATACTTTAAGCCCTTAAGCATAAAGCATATTTAGCTGCTTTTTTTAAAAAAAAGATTTTATTTATTTATTAGAGAGAGGCAGCACTCAAGCAGGGGTGGGGAGGGGCAGAAGGAGAGGGAGAGAGAGAATCTCAAGCAGATTCTGCACTGAGTGCAGAGCCTGATGTGGGGCTTCATCACATGACCCTGAGATCATGACCTGAAAGAAACCAAGAGTCAGATGCCTAACCAGATGTTTGAGCCACCCAGATGCCTCTGTTTAGCTGCTTTAAAATACAGATCTTATCTACTGATTCCAACATTTGGATAATCTGAAGATTGGACTCTGTTGCCAGCTTTCTTAAGTATGGGTCAGGTTTCTTGTTGGTGTATCTAATTCTTGTGGATTGTATCTTGGACTTTGTTTCGACAGGTGGTAGATACTCTGGATTCTGTTATACTTTGGAAGAGTGTTCAGTTTTTTAGTTAAGCGGACAGTTACCTTGGCACTCAAAACTTCAGACTCTGTCTCCTTTGTGGTAGGCAGTACCCGAACCTCAGTTATTTTAGTCTCTGTTGGGGTGTTTGAAGGCTGGCTCACGCTTGCATAGTTTAAGAGATTTGGGCAGAGTTTAAATGTAGTTTTGAACTTCTCCTCTGTTAACTGTTTGTCTAGGATTTTCTCACTCAGTTTTAAGCTGCTGTAGTCACCCAAATCCCGCTCTTTGGTTCTTCAAACCAGGGAGACTTAAGTTTTGTTCTGAGTCTTAGATACCCCATTCTGTACCAGCCACCTCCTACTGTTCATTATAGGATTAAAAATACATACATATATATGTACGTACATACATGTGTAACATACAAACATACATCTTGTCTTCTTGCACTGAACTAAAACTCAGAACCGTCTCCTTGACTGATCCTCAGATAAAGGGCTAACCAGGCTCTCGGGATTTTCATTGGAAAGACAGTTAGGTAAGAGACGGGGATTTGGACTGTTTCTTGATCACCTGACATCCCCCAACCCCCTCAAAAAAAAGACCTTTATTATAAGCAAGGCCTTTAGACACCCTAGGACGGAAAATGTTCATCAGCATTACAAAGGAAGTGGTATTACTCTAGTGCAAATTTGATGTTCTCCTGTTCCTTTCAGAATTTTGATTTCCACTTTGCAAGATAGATGTTGAAATCTGCAGTATAATTTGTTACAAGATAGTCACGTTCTAGAATGCTAGAACCACAGGGACTTTGGCTCCTTGAAAGTGCTTGATGGGAAGCTTGAAGGGCCCAGCAAGAGACTTCAGGTCCCTAATGGTATTTTATCTGTTTTCTGTAGTGGGTTTTTTTCATGAGATTTTTGTTTAAAGAAAGGATTCTGTGGCCTAAAGGGTTGAAAGTGATTGATCTAGTCATCCCCCTTCTTCCCAGGGGGTTGGGCAATGGAGATACACTAAGGGGAGAAGACTGCCTTATTGCTTTTTTGCCTGGTTTGCCAGTGCTGGGACTAAGTCTTCTGATTGCCAGCCCAGCAGTGTTTCAGGTACCCCTGGGTACTGTCATTGGTTCCAGTAAATATTTCATCTCTACATCATTCTCCAAAACAGCTAGTTTAGATAGAATGTGAAAACCCTGGGGTTGTTGGGTGGGGCCATCTGAGGTGATCGGATTTCTGAACAGCTTTGTGGATGTAGTAAAGATGATGTTATGGGAACTTGATGAGAAATTGTAATCAATTGGAAGTGAAGGCTGGTTGCTTGTGCCAGAGAAACTAACAAAGAATAAACTGAGGATTGCCATGGCTGTTATTTTAGCTAAATGACTAAGGAATAACATTTAGCAGAATGTGTTTATGGCTAGTGACCTGGGTCTTCCCAAAATATCCCGTGAGCAACCAACAACTTCCTTTTCTTGATCACCGGTTCTCATCCTTTGCAAAGAGGAAGGAACGCAAATCCTGTAGTGGTATTTTTCTGGGTTTCCTGCCAATAGAAGTCATGATTATGGGAAAATGTTTTTCCTTTGTTTTTCCCTTCTGACATAAAACTCCTCAGTTGTTACCCTATTTATTACACAGGACTGGGCAGAAATTCAAAATTATTGTTTTATATTTTTCTGTAGCCTTACCAAATCTAACTCTATTTTGCATGTATGTTAAGTATTCTTCCATATCTTCTTTATAATATATTAAACTTTTCTGTCTTTTAGTAAAATACGTATTTCTAAGCTAAGTCTTACTAAGAAGCCCTGAAAAATTGGAGGAGAATTAAGAGATTATGGGAATGCAGTCAGGTCAAGTTTAATAGATAATGTTGTTGAAAGACATAACAGATAATATCTACAACAGTATCTGCTACAGTGTCATGCTCAGTTAGAATTTATTGAATTGCTGTCTGACAGTTTACTCTTTTCCTCATCTGCATGTAAGGATAACAAGCCTGCCTCAGTTGTTGTGAGGATTAAATGAGAACATGCATGTGAAGTACTTAGAACAATGTCTAGCACTTTGAGAAAGCACCCATAGAAATATTCACCTTTATTTTATTTTTTAAAAATTTTATTATTTATTTGAGAGAGAGTGCACACACACAAGCAGGAGGAGAGGGAGAAGCAGGCTCCCTGCTCACAGGGATCCTGATGTGGGCCTCAATCCCAGGACCCTGGGATTGTGACCTGAGCTGAAGGCAGACGCTTAATGGAATGAGCCATTCCATTCCCTCGCCTTCATTTTATTTTATTTTATTTTACTTTTAAAGACTTTATTTATTTATTTGACAGAGAGAGATCACAAGTAGGCAGAGAGGCAGGCAGAGAGAGAGGAAGGGAAGCAGGCTCCCTGCTGAGCAGAGAGCCCGATGTGGGACTCGATCCCAGGACCCCGAGATCATGACCTGAGCCGAAGGCAGCGGCTTAACCCACTGAGCCACCCAGGCACCCTTGCCTTCATTTTAAATTATCCTGTTTAGGGGCGTCTGGGTGACTCAGTTGGTTTAAGCATCTGCTCAGGTTATGATTCCACAGTCGTGGGAGCTCCAAGTTGGACTCCGCGCTGAATGGGGAGTCTCCGTCTTCTCCTGCTACCCGCCCTGCTCGTGCTTGCTCGCTTGCTCTCTCTTAAATAAAGAAATAAAATATTTTTTAAAGATTAAAAAAAATTATCCCACTTAGCAATGTTTCAAAGTTGGAGGCAAGGAATGAGAAAAGGCTATATGAACTGCTATTTTTTATATATCTTTACAGTTTTTTTTTTTTGTTTTTTTTTTTTTTTTTTTTTTTATTTTATTTCTCCATTAGAATGAGGGGGGGGGAGAGAGCGAGCACAGGCAGACAGAATGGCAGGCAGAGGCAGAGGGAGAAGCAGGCTCCCCGCCGAACAAGGAGCCCGATGTGGGACTCGATCCCAGGACGCTGGGATCATGACCCGAGCCGAAGGCAGCTGCTTAACCAACTGAGCCACCCAGGTGTCCCTATCTTTACAGTTTTTATATGCATTTTGTGTAGACTATTTTTTAGAGCAGTTTTAGGTTCCCCGCAAAATGGAGCGGAAGGTACGGACCTGTCCCATCTTGTCACTGCCCCGGCATGTGTGTAGTCTCCCCCTCACCCACGATGTCCCCCAGCACCGGGGTGCTGCATGTGTTCTAGTCCTCAAGCTTACTGCAATGCTTCATTGTTAACCAGAGTCCCCAATTTACATTAGGGTTCACTCTGGGTGTTGGACATTCTGTGGGTTTGATTTATATGCATTTACTTTTTTAAAGACTTTGTTTATGTATTTGAGAGACAGAGAGCACGGCGGGGTGCGGGGCAGAGGGAGGAGCAGGCTTCCACTGACCAGGGAGCCCAACCTGGGGGCTCAGTCCCAGGACCCTGGGATCATGACCTGAGCTAAAGGCAGATGCTTCACAGACTGAGCCACTCAGGCGCCCCTGCGTTAATTACTTAACAATATAACATATTCTTGTGCTTATATATAGTCTTTACAACAGTGTTTTTATAGGCCAGGCATGCTACAAGATTATTTTTTATTACTAAGATAACCATCTCTTAAAGAGTGGTTTAAGAGAAGGAAAATTATACTTTGAGTTGTATGTCCGTTCACATCCTGACTGTTAACCTGTCTGTCTCAACTTTCTCATCTCCAAAGTGAGGATAACTGAGGCCTGGCATCCAGTCCTTAGAACTATTTGGAAACTTTAAGGGGCATGGAATGTTGGATGGTATTAGTATTGTGGAGAGAATAGTGATCTCTTTTTTCTTTTACCCATCTTTTTTGCATCTTGAGAGCATCAGTTCTCTCCTACACCAAGAAGACTTCACAGACAGGGAAGCAGAGCAAATTTTATCTAAGAAAAACCATCAAAAGACCTGGGTTCATATGTGAAACTATAGGAATTTAAACATTGTTTAGAATTTCACAAGGATAAGATTGCATGCGGTGAATAGAAAGCATTTACATTAAAATATAGATGCTTGATGGGACACCTGGGTGGCTCAGTTGGTTGGGCGGTTGCCTTCGGCTCAGGTCATGATCCCAGCGTCCTGGGATCGAGTCCCGCATCGGGCTCCTTGCTCAGCAGGGAGCCTGCTTCTCCCTCTGCCTCTGCCTGCTATTCTGTCTGCCTGTGCTCGCTCTCTCTCCCTCTCTCTCTCTCTGACAAATAAATAAAATCTTTAAAAAAATATATATATATATAGAGAGAGAGAGAGATGCTTGAGTAATGAACATTGACAGACTTAGTGTTCCCAAGGGAAGCCTGTGCTAAGAGCCGAAGGAGAACGAAATACGGAGCTGCCTGGATCGCCAGGAGCCACAGCCTGGCCACGGAAGTGCGTCCGTTTAACATTTTTGTTGTTCGAGCTCTTCCCATCTGCAGCAGTGGACTTGGGTCCGGTAGTCATTTAGATGTTTTTATTTCATAAATGAGACTGTCAGCAGACTACCCTCCAATGTATTTCCTATTTTCCTTTGAGCTGTGGTCTTTAAATTATAGTAAACATGTAATTTAAAGGGCACCAGAGGTTTCATCCTAGTTTTTATCTCTAAAATGGTAAGGACTCACTTAATTGGCCCCTGTCTCTACGGAATAACTGATCAAGGATGTCTAGTATGTTTTGTCTAGACTGTATTATTGTTTGTTAACTAGACAGATGTGTTTATCAGCAGCTGATTCTGTAATGTCTTATTTTTTCCAATTTTATCTTTAAAGTAATTTCCTGTAATGCCTTGCTTAATGCTGCATATATTGTAGGTGGTCAGTAAACACTTACTGATTAAATAAAAGAAATTGGAAATTAGTGACATTATATCATTTGTTCTTATTGTTTTGTGCACCTTTTTAGAAGTAGGGATGAAGGAGTTATTTTTATTACAAAAGTAGTACATTCTCCAGCTTTGCTAAGGAGAAGCAGCCTGATCTAATGATTTTTTTTTTCCTTAGCTTCTTCCCAGATTTCTTTTTAAAGTAAACCACAAGGGGTTTGGGGGATGGGGTAGCTGGGTGATGGACATTGGGGAGTATGTGTTACAATGAGCACTGGGTGTTATAGCAGACTGTTGAATCACAGACTTGTGCCCCTGAAACAAATAATACATTATATGTTAATTATAAAAAAAGCAAAGCACAAGCTTCAGTATTGTGAGTGTGTGGACTGATGCGTAAACGAATGAATGAAGTATTTTTTGATAAATATAATTTGAATGAGTTCTTAAAGTTGTGTCTGCGTATTTCCATATTCTGTCGTATTCTGACGGTGTGCTGTGTCAGAAATGGGAACACTCAAGTCTGTAGCACTCCTCATTTCTGAGGATGAAGGATTGGGGGATTGTATGCACTTCCGCAAGGGCTGGATGTGGGTATTGTCATGGCGCATTACATGCCGTGGGTGCTTGGTACTCGGTGACAATGGCGTGCATCTGCGCGCGCCCACCTGCCCCCCGTGGGGATGCAGTGTGTTCTGAAGACCAGAGCTTCAGCTCCTGCTGTGTGAGAGAATCCATCCGATCCTGAAGCCAGACACATGGGTTTTAATTCTAACTTTGCTCTTCATTTAAACTTTGTAATTTTGGACAAACCATCACACTCTTCCAAGTTCTCCTTGGAATTCCTCAAAACAAAATGAAAGAATCAAGGAAGAGGAAGTAGATGATCTTTAAGGTTTTTCCCACTAATGAATGCTGTACAAAATCTTAACACTTGGGGCACCTGGGTGGCTCAGTGGATTAGGCCTCTGCTTTGGCTTGGGTCATGATCCCAGGGTCCTGGGATCGAGCCCCATGTTGGGCTCTCTGCTCGGCAGGGAGCCTGCTTCTCCTCTCTCTGTCTGTCTGCCTCTCTGCCAACGTGTGATCTCTTTCACACCCTCTCTCTCTGTCAAACAAATAAATAAATAAAATCTTTTAAAAAACAAAAAATCTTAACACCTGACCTTTAACTGAAGCTCTCCACATTCACAAACCCTCTCACTTCCTGCTTTAAAAAGGCATAGCATTTAGTGCCCGCATCACAGTCTCCACTCGTGGTTTGCTCTCCAGTACGCCCACACCTGTCTGTTCCTACCAGGTGAATGAGTCATTGCTTTTCAAGAGCCTCGTTTATCCTAAAACTGTTTATGCTGGTTTTATATGTTGTTGTATTTATGTCATTTGATTTAATGTTACAGTAAGTAATAAAATAAAAATAATAAAATAAAAATATAAAGTGATTTTTATGAGAACTACTTTAATGAAGTGAATTTTAAAAAACCTGCTGAATTGGATATAATGAGACAAGTGAAAAGATGAGGGGAGGTGCTAGAAATCTAGGAGGATTCTGGACTCAGATTGCTGTGTAGGAACCTAAGCCCTTAGCACTCAGAAAAAACTGAAAGTGAGCATTTCAGTTTCAGCTTTAGGTGGTGCCGTAATGACCAAATCCAGCTGATGACCCGTACTGAAAGAAAAGGACTTGCTGTAAGAAACAGCTAATGAATATACTTTATATGGTTCGTGTTGAAATAAAAGATTACCTCTTTTAATGATTCTCCACTTGAAAAAATCAGTGTCTTTGGTTGTGGACCAAGGTCCCATTAGGTGAGAGGGCTCCTACTGCCCTGTGATCTCCATCATGTTGTAGGTCTTTTTAAAAAGTGACACCATAGGGGCGCCTGGGTGGCTCAGTGGGTTAAGCCGCTGCCTTCGGCTCAGGTCATGATCTCAGGGTCCTGGGATCGAGTCCCGCATCAGGCTCTCTGCTCAGCAGGGAGCCTGCTTCCTCCTCTCTCTCTCTCTCTCTCTGCCTGCCTCTCTGCCTACTTGTGTTCTCTCTCTGTCAAATAAATAAATAAAATCTTAAAAAAAAAAAAAGTGACACCATAGTGGGAAGCTTGGGCGGCTCATTTGGTTAAGCGTTTGCCTTCCGCTCAGGTCATGATCCCAGGGTCTTGGGATCGAGTCCCGCATCGGGCTCTCTGCTCAGCAGGGAGCCCGCATCGCCCTCTGCCTGCTGCTCCCTGTGGTTGTGCACCTTCTCTCTCCATCCAACAAATAAAGAAGTCTTTTTTAAAAAACTGTTAAAAAATACCATGGTAGTAGTAATTGTCCTTTTTTAGGTCATAGTGGTACTTTTAATTTATATGCCTTCTGTTCATATGGGATCTATGTGAAACAGTCTTCTCTCTGTCTCATATTAAAACCCAGTTTTAATTCTGTTTTCTTCACAGAACATCCAAAAGATTCTTGGCCTTGCCCCTTCACGAGCTGCCACCAAGCAGGCAGGTGGATTTCTTGGTCCACCCCCTCCTTCTGGGAAGTTCTCTTGAAATCAAGAACCCTGTAATTCCTGTCATTCTTTTTAAACATTCAGATTAGACTGGCAACTATTTTGTAGCAAGAGCCGTAGACAGCCTTAGCACTTGGGCCACTTTCTAGTTCTGAGTTATTTCTAGACTTTTTGGATATGATTCAAATGAGAATGGCACCCAGCAAGCATGATAGTACTTTCTGTCACAGATTAACTTTTAGAAAAATAAGTTTGTTGGTTAGATAAGTTCAGGCAATGTTTATGTAATGAGAAACAAATAGCATCTTTCTCTTTTTGGCTTACATGGATATTTTCTGTGGGACCGACTCTCAAGTCTGTGCTGTGTGCTATGTACCATGGAAGTTGGCCCTCCATGAGCATTTAGAGATCTGGAAGAAAAACTTAGTTTGTGGTATCTTAATTGGAACTATTTGTTGTACATCGTTTCCAAGTTTCCAAATACAGTACTCAAGATCAATAAAGAGGCCAAAATTTTAGCTATTTCATCTGCAAGGTGAGATCTGTTCTGTACCACATTCCTAGATACGTGTTTTTAGTAATCTGAACATAAACGTTGGCCAGGAAGGGCTAAACTAAAAGTTTTAAATGTACTATTTTATCATACTTGTCTTATAAGCTCAAAATATAGAGTTGTCCTATTATAGGAAGTGGGAAGCACTAGAGGAAAGAAAAGTAACTCATGGGAGTATAAAAATGAGGGTCCTCGGCGTCCGTTTATACCCTCGTGTGGCCTGCGGGTTTCTGGGCAAGGCATTCTTCGTCCCCCTGGAGGCGAGGGTGTGGCCGGAGGTAGACCATCTTGCAGGGCTTCCTTTTGATCCCAGTGGCCATGCTCCTGCCATGGTCCTTTGTAAAGGATGAGAGGATGCTTCTATTATGATCTTCCCCTGCCTAATCCCTGAAATTGGAAATCTCGTGTGGAGCGATAACTCTAGAACAAACACATTCATTGATCATAGTCTGCTTAGATGCACGTATTCCACCATGAGAGAAGACATGTTATTTGTGAAGTATCAACTGGTAAGCTGCTAGCAAACCAGTCGATGGCATAAAATCCAGAAGACCGTGGGATAATACCTTCAAAGCTGACGAAGATAATTATCAGCCTAGAATTTTATGTACGGCTAAGCCATAACATTGGGGGCAAAACTGGGAGGCAGTATTTTCAGAGCTACAAAATCAAAGATAATTGAATTATTAAAGGATGTATTTCTGGGGCACCTGGCTTGCTCAGTCAGTAGAGCATGCAGCTCTTGATCTTGAGGTCATGAGTTCAAGCCCCATGTTGGGCATAGAGCTCATACTGAAAAAAGAAATACATATGTGTGTATGTATTTCTTCCAGGAGGACAGAAAAGACTACCAGGAGGAAGGTGTGGGACGTAAGAAACATGGCCAACATAGAAATTAATAAAATATATGGGTAAATTTAAGTGTTTTATGGATTATCTAGCTAAGAGTTATTTCAAGAAAACCCCATAAGGTTCTTACTCCCATCTGACAGATGAAGAAACTGAGGTAAGAGAGGTTAAGTAACTCGTTCACCATCACTTAGCTAGTGAGGGGCAGAGTCCGGATTTGGAGCAAAGCCATCTAAAGTTACTTGTCCTGGGCGCTCCAGTGCCTCTCCATAGGCAGACGGTGATTTCCCTTTCCTAGGCTCTTCTCTCTTCGGCTAGAGAGTACAGGAGCCCTGAAGGTGGGGGGCGGGGGTTAGTTGTTCTTGTATCCCTTAAAGCCGTCACATCAGTGGGAACACAGCAAAGGCTCGGCAAAAGCAGATGAAATGGAGCAGAAATCTTCGTTTCTAGGTCAGTTTGGTCAGAAAGGCTGTGTGATAATGGACGGCGGTTTCTAATGGTGTTTTCCCCACATCACTGACTGTGCCAGGCAGAATGATGGTCATGGTAACAATGATGACAAAAATGATGGAGTCTCTATAAAGCATAAAAAGGGAAGGAACCACACTGAAAATTCTGCCATTGCCTTTGTAAAGTGAGACTGTCTGGTCCATCCTACCACTTACCTCCTTAGGTTTTGATTAGAGGGCTTTCTAATTGAATTTCTTATGGACCAGGTTTTCATAAAGCGTATTTCCATAGACGGAGAGTAAAAAGGAAGGAGAGTAACCTCTCTTCACCCTATTTCTAAAAGAACACAAATAGATGTATTACAAAGGAATAAAGCTACCAGATCATAAGAATGTAAATCAAAGGATATGTTAAGGGCTATGAAACCTCATAATTAGTTTTTTTAATTACTTGCCCTGAAAACTTTTCAAGACTAGTCATTTGGATGACTAGATCCAGACCATCACGGAATCATTGGAGGTGACCTTTCAGGCCAGAAGAGCCTCTGAACGTCTCTCAGAAGGTATGAAATGGCTACTGGGCCAATGCAGAGGATAATTGTCCCTTTCCTAGTTTAAGGGAAACAAAATCAAGCATTTTCAATGCCATGTATTAGCCTATTCAGGTTGCATTCGTAATACGCTAAAGCAGAAAACTTTCCCAAAAAATGCGGTTAAGCATGGATTTATGCACAGACCGCATTCCAAAATCCAAGTCAGTTTGGAAATTGGAAAGCAAATGGCTGCAAGTACCCATACGCCTGAGCAGACTGGGGTCCCTCGTCTCCCACGTTAAGTCATCCTCGGGGGGTCCGGAACTTAAGCGACACCAGCAGGTTGGCGAGCATACAGAATTCCTCTACATCCAAATCAAAATCATTTTGCCACATACTATTATGTAGTAGGTTTTTTTCCCAGTATACTTTCTTTTTTTGCATTAATTCTGCTTAAGTTACAGTCTCCTAATTTACTTTTGCCCTTGAGGTTTTAAACTTTATAGAATGGAAAAAAATCTCAAAAAGTCTTAAAAAGTACAAAGAACAATGAGATACCCATTAATCAACAATTATTAACTCATGACCAATCTCATGTCTGCCCCTGCCTGCTTCCTATAGTATTTTGAAGCAAATCCTAGGCATCGCATCTTTTATGCATAAATATTACAGTGGTTTTAAATATGTGTGTGTGTAATCTAACCTTACTTATATACCTAAAAAATGGATAATTGTCTAAAGATGTCAAAATTCGTTGCAATCTTTTTTGAGTGAAGACCCAAATAAGATAACTATATTACAATAGGCCGATAAGCATCATAAATGTCTTCAGTCCTCTGTACCAGTTTTCAAACTAGAGCGTGTCAGAATCCGCTACAGAGTTTCTGATTCTAAGTCTGGGGTAGAGCTTAGTAAAGCTTAGTAATTTGCACTTCCGAGGAGTGCAAGGTGATGCTAATGCTGTTGGGTACGGAGCCGCTCACATTTTAGCTCCCCACTGTCACTTCCGACGAGTGCAAGGTGATGCTAACGCTGTCGGTTCGGAGCCCGCTCACATTTTAGCTCCCCACTGACTCTCCTTTTCCCCCTTGCAATTTATTTATTGAGCTGTTTACCCTGTAGAGTTTCCGTCAGTTTGGGTTTTGCCGATCGTATCCTGTTTATTCTTGCCTGCACTCGTCGATGGGGAGAGAACGCCGTGTGTGGACATCACTGGGCCTCCGGTCCTTGTCACTGTCCCCTGAGTTCCCCTGCAGCAGCCTCCCAGGCTGTCTCCCTTACTCTGGCCCGTCGCCCGTCCTGTCATGAAAATTCTTTCTCAGCTGTCCGTCCAGCTCTGTTGCTTCGCCAAGGAAAGTGATCCAGTGGCTCCCAGGAGCGTCTGAGTAAGCTGTTTGGCACCGGTCCGGATCTCTAGTCCATCCCGGTCCGGATCTCTAGTCTATTCCAGTCTGAATCTCTGGTCCCTGCTCTCACCCCGATAAACCTAGGCTCCAGTCAAGCAGAATTTATCTTGAGAATATATTTTCAGTCTTTTTGGACATCATTACCCTTGTTTTCTCTGCCTAGAATGTTCTCCTAGTCCCTTCTAGACTCTGCTCAAGCATCCTCTCATAAGTTTGCTTTGACCGTTAGATGGCCGGTTCTTTCCCCTCTCTGTATCTCTGTGTTTTTCATATATGAATCACTTATTAAAAATGGGCAAGTGTCTTAACTTTCTAAGCCTCAACTGCCTCATCTGGAAAATGGGGCTACTATACTCTAGTCAAGCTCCCTTATCCAACCTCCTCTTAATGCAAGTCTTCCCCGCATCCTCTCTGTTCTGCGAATGCTGGCTGGTGCACACAGCACATCAGATGCTCTTAGCCATGCTTATGCACTTGAGCCCCCACCTGGGAACTGTGGAATGTTATTTGTTTTGTTAATTTTAGTCACACAAATTGATGAGATCTGCAAGTTCATAAAACAGGAATGCAAAAAGAATTGCATCTATGAAAATGGTTTGGAATGACTCAATAAAAGCAAGTTGCTAAACATAATTGCTCTGACTTATTTGTGGGTGAAATAACAGAGACTGAAAAAGTAATAACAATTTAGGAAGATTCCGCCCTTCTATCATTTCTTAGGGTTTCAGTTCATATCCCACATTAAGGAAACCAAAACTGGACATCAGAGGCACTACGTTTGGTTTAAAAACATTTTATCTTTGGAAAGCATCCACCATAAAACGTTGGATTTTTATCATTTCAAGTTTTGTTTGAATTCTCAAGATTTTTAAAAACCCTGAGTTGCCAATGTTTGGTTCTTTTGTATTACTGCTAAAAAGTATGCATGGAAAACAAAATAAAGATAATTTTTTTTTTCAAAATAAAGATAATTCTTTGGAGTAAATGAGCCAGTCATGCATGATCAAAACAAAACCAAAACCCCACAAAAAAACCCAAACTAAACTAGTGGGACTCCAAACAATAGGCCCATACTCAAGGAGAAGGCCTTGGCCCTACATCAAAAGTGATAGGGTATATATTTGTATGTTTTAAGTTACGTGTCTAAAGTATATAAAAGATTTTTGTGCATGTGATTCTACTCTGTAATTGACCTTTTAGGTCAGAGCAGCTCAGCAGCACCCGGTCACATGCAGGGATTCACAGCGCAGAGAATCCTCTAGAAGGATGAGCAGCACTCATGATTGTAATGCATATCGCGATGGAAGTAGCTGCACAGAGAGAAAGGAACCATTGATTGTCTCTGTCGAGGATTTTGGGTACTGGTCAGCAAAAATTAGCAAAAACCCTTGCCTTCAAGGAGCATAGAGTATAGATGGGGCAGCATTTGAGGAAATGAACAGAGTTTGAGTAGAGCGGAACCCTGCGCTCTAGGAGCAGAGAGGAAGATGTCTAACGGATCCAAGAATGGCTTCCTGGGGGTCCAAGCATGGAATTCTGAAGTTGGCAGAGAAAAAGCTGCAAGAAAAGCATTGGAGACAGCAAGAATAACATGGAATAATGTTCAAAAAAGGAAGCAGGCAGGAAACAGGAGGTCGTTGAGGATGACTGGATCATTAGGGAGAAATGACAAGCCGTGTGGCCTCTCCATGATCAGGTAAGGGATACAAATTTGAAACGTCCAAGAAGCCCGTCTTCACAAGCAGAGAACCGGCATAATCAGATGCACATTTTAAGATCACTCTGATGGCAGGGTGGACACAGATGAGAGAAGGCAAGCTTCGGGCCGGCTAGGAAGCCAACCATTCGTCACATACTTACTAAGCACTACTGTGTGCCCGGGATCCTGTGGTCACCAAAAATAGAGTTACAACGAGTTCCAGTCTGGTGAGGGAAGTGGATGTCAAATTGTCAGACAAGTGGACATACAGTCACAAAAATTAAGTATTTTAAAAATCCCCGCAAATCACTTGAGTATAATAGTGTGACTGGAGTATATGAGGGACTGTCTGGCGTTCCTTCTTCTGATCATGGTTTCCTCTAGGGAGCCGTGCCTCCCTACTCCATGTGGTATGCCGTGTCAGTCACACTGTCCCTACTGTCCCTTGAAGATGGGCACAGAACCAAGGCTAACCAGTTAGAGCACTCTACCCTCCTGGCCCCAGTGACCCGGCTCCAGACTGGACGTACGGGCCAAACGAAAGGAATTGAGAACTACTCTAATGTTTGATAGGCGGGTCGAAGAGAGGACGCTGGGGTGGGGGGCTCAGACGGTTAAACGTCTGCCTTTAGCTCAGGTCATGATCCTAGGGTCCTGGGTTCGAATCCTGTGTCAGGCTTCCTGCTCATTGGGGACCCTGCTTCTCCCTTTGGCTGCTGCCTCCCCTACTTGTGCTCTCTCTCTGCCACACATAAATAAAATCCTAACATCACCATCATCATCATCATCATAATAATAATAAATGTGTGGCTCAAAGGAAAGAGAAGTCCTCTCATCCTTTGGATCACAAGCTGTAAGTACATAGGTTTGAACCATTCAGCTTTCTTTCTGATGAAGGTAGAGAACCAGAGAAGGAATCCCATAAACATGAAGTACTAGAGCAGAGGTGTGTGTGTGGTCGGGGCAGAGGGGACATTGACAACATTATTTGAGCCTCTAGATCTAACTGCCGAAAGCTGAAGCCACATTTGAACTTGTCGGGTACACTGAAGGGAATAGAGGAGGAGGGACACGCTCTGGGGTACATGATGAGTCCATTTATTTTTTTATTTTAAAGATTTAAAAAAATTATTTGAAAGAGAAAGAGAGCATGAACGGGGAAGGGAGAAGGGGCAGAGGAAGAGGGAGAAGCAGACTCCCGGCTGAACAGGGAGCCGGACACAGGGATCGATCCCCGGACCCCAGGGTGATGACCAGAGCTGAAGGCAGACGCTTCAGTGACGGCGCCCCATTATGAGTCCATTTAGACAAAAATGAATGAAAGAAGCTTGTGGGGTAAGGAGGCGGGAATGCCTCACGGAGTCTGCATACGTGTTTCCAGCGTCCAGCACTCAGAAGGGACATCAGAGACGGAGTTACGTGTTAGTTATGTTCACACCAGTGGACGTTGAAGTCACGGGTTTGGCTGCGATTCTGTGAGAGAATATAGAGATTGCGGAGGAAGAAGACCGAATCCTGGGGGCATTATCATTTAAAGGGAAAGCAGAGATGTCAACACAAAATAACAAGAATACCCAGGAGAAAGGGAGGCTCCTCCAGCTGACAACGAATAAGGTTAAGCTGTGGGCAGCCTTGGTTCTTCCCACGCACACTCCCCACACCCCACCCATCAGGTATCCTGCCTTTCTCATTCCCCCCAAGGTGGTCTACAGTCCCCTGCCAGCTGGCTTATTGCATTAGCGACCTGACTGGCCCCTTTGCTTCCACTCTTTTTGTGAGGTAACAACAATGTGTGATTCCTTGATTTATTTATTTTTAAAGATTTTATTTATTTGACAGGAAGAGAAATCATAAGTAGGCAGAGAGGCAGGCAGAGAGGGGGGTAAGCAGGCTCCCTGCTGAGCAGAGAGCCCGATGCAGGGCTCGATCCCAGGACCCTGAGATCATGACCTGAGCGGAAGGCAGAGGCTTAACCCACTGAGCCACCCAGGCGCCCCAATGTGTGATTCCTGTAAAAAGTAAGCCAGAGTGTGTTAACTCTTCCGCTCAAAACTCCCCATTGGCTCCCTGGATTAGTTTGCTTCAGCTGCTGTAACAAAGTATCACAAACTGAGTGACTTAAAGAACAGACATCATTATTATTATTATTATTGTATGGTCTGAGGGTGATGGGATCAAGCCCCACATCGGGCTCTGCGCTCAGCGTGGAGTGTGCTTGTCCCTGTCCCTCTGTTTCTCCCCTGGGAGATGCCCGGCCTCTCCAGTGCTCACTGGCTGGGTCCATCCGCAAACCCATCAAGGCCGAGGGCAGTAAGAACCCTGGTGGGCTCAGTCTACTCATGATTTGTCCAAGTTTTAGGAGGGGAGTTAGACACTGCAATCAAGTCAGAGCTCTGCTAGCCTGGGAAAAGGGAGAACCGGCTTTGGCCAGGTTACTAATACTAGGCGGCACGACGGTTCAGAGAGGCCCCTCCAGGTCGGTCCCTGCCCCCCGGCCGCCTCCCTTATTCTGATTCTTGCTCTCCGCTGCCACCTGCTGCAGGGAGATTTCTATCACGCCCAATATCCACCCAGCCTCAAGTTTTGGGGGTACGGGATAAAGCACATTGGTGGTCACATTTCAAAGATGCCATAGCTGCTTGACTCTGTGATCCACATTCTTGAATTCCTTCTTTGTCGTGTGGGTTTGCTAAGAGTTTTCTAACTTTCCCGCGGGGCCGCTCGACCTGCCGCTTGTGTGCGTGCGCCACCTAGTGACCGTAACTGGCTCTGCCTGCTCGGTGGCGCGCGACGGGCTTTGTTCCCGGAGCCACCTGTCCGCTGTGCTTGGCAAGGCCGGCGGGGAGAATGGACCACACACCCCGAGAGGATTCTAGCAGGCGTGTGATGGGGCCAATGGGAGGGTCCCTATGGTTGGTCCTAAGATACAGACCTCATAGATGCATGGCAGGTGTGTTAACATTTTCCATTCCTAGACCCTCCTCCTGTCACTCCTGCTTCTAAGACATTTCCACGAAAAACAAAACAAAACAAAACAAAACACAATGAAAAGAATAAAAAAAGGTTTGTTCCTCCCTCAACATGGCAACCAACCTTAAAAATAGGAGAGAAAGGGGCACCTGGGTGTCTCAGTCAGTTAAACATCCAACTTTTTTTTTTTTTCAAAAGGAATCACTTTAATATAGATAAATAATTCTTACAGAATTTAGTCAGTTAAATGGAATGATAAAAACATTTTTCCATTTCTTTGTGTCTTCCTCAATTTTTTCATGAGTACTATATATATTTTTTTTTAACTTGGGTTTCTATTTTTTTTTAAATTTATTTTCACCATAACATAATTCATCGTTTTTGCAACACACCCAGTGCTCCATGCAATATGTGCCCTTCTTAATACCCACCACCTGGCTCCCCCAACCTCACACCCTCCCCTTCAAAACCCTCAGATTGTTTTTCAGAGTCCATAGTCTCTCATGGTTCACCTCCCCTTCGAATTTCCTTCAACTCCCTTCTCCTCTCGAACTCCCCTTGTCCTCCATTCTATTTTAAACATCCAACTTTTGATTTAGGCTCAGGTCCCGATCTCAATGTCCAGCCCAGGGTAGAGCCCCCCACCCCCCAAAATCGGGCTCTGCACTCAGTGGGGAGTCTGCTTGAGATGCTCTCTCCCCTTCTCCCGCTCTCTCTCCCCCTCCCCCACTTGTGCCTGCATGCACGCCCTCGCTCTTTCTCTTTCTCTCAAATAAAGAAATCTTTAAAGAAAAATAGGAGAAAAAGAGAGCAGTGGACCCAGGAGGGTCCCCCTCGCCTTGCTGGTCGCCTCGGCATCTTTCCCCTTGTTGCACGTCTCCGTCCAGCCCTGCCCTTCCTCCTCCCTGTCACCTTCCCTCTCCTGCGCAATTCTCTCTGCCAGGTCCTCGGCCACCCCTGTTCTTCCTTGAGACCTTGCTACATCCTCGGTTTTACCACAGAATGCCACTTTAACTAAATGCCTGACTTCTTCATGACAGAAATATAAATTACACAATTGCATAATATAATTACATAAATATGTCTGATAATACATGTTCCAAAATAACCACTGCGCACACGTGGGTATCTGTGATGGTGTATTTTTTTTTAAGATTTTATTTATTTATTTATTTATTTATTTATTTATTTATTTCAGAGAGAGAGGGAGAGAAAGATTGCAAGAAGTGGGGAGGGGTGGAGGGAGAAGCAGACTCCTGACCAAGCAGGGAGCCCGACGCCGGACTCCATCCCAGGACTCTGGGATCACGACCTGAGCCGAAGGCAGATGCTTAAATGACTGAGTCACCCAGGTGCCCTGCGATGGGGTAAATCATGTGTCACCTTGGCTAGGCTGCAATGCCCAGGTGTTGGGCCAAACACCATTCTAGAAGTTGCCGTGCAGGTACTTTTTAGATGTGATAAACGTTTATGATCAGTAGACTTTGAGTAAAGCCAAAGATCTTCCCTAATATGGGAATGGAACCTCATCCAAGCAGGTGAAGGCTTTAAAAGTGGACTGAAGTTTCCCAAATCAGGAGGAATTTTCCTCAAGAGCACAACGTCGAAACTCTGTCTGAGTTTCCAGCTTGCTGCCCTGCAGAATTTGGACGCAGGACTGCACGTCAATTCTTACTTACTTACGGACTTGAGACTTGCCAGTCCCCGGAACCATGTAAGCCAATTCCTTAACCTCTCTCTCCATCTCTCCCTCTCACTCTGTCTCTATAATGTATCCTATTGGTTCTGTTTCTCCGGGAAACCCCACCTAACAGAACCTCTGTGGTGGAGACGGCCAGCTGTCTCCCCAAATGCATACTCTGCTAACTAACTAGTTAACGAACTATGAGTTGCACTTGGGTATGGCCATGCAACTAACTTCTCCCCACTTGGATGGGAAGAGAAGTGATATGAGACACTCTGATGCCCGACCCACTCCAGCTTCTTGCTCTTTTTCTTTTCCAGATGACTGCCAGGGTGACACAGGGAACATCCTTGGAAGCCATGTGTTGGTGATGGCATCCTGGGTCCTTCAGTAATTCTGGGCAGCAGAGCTCCCTCCTCCCCATCCTGGCCACACAGATCTTGAACATTCTAACCTAGATGTCCCTGGACTGTTAGGCAGGTTGTAAATAAATTTCTACTGTTTGCAAGTTATTGCATTTTGGATTTGTTTAATAAACTAGTTTAACATACCCTAATACGGAAATTGGTACCTTGAAGTGGAATGCTATTTAAAAAAAACACCTAGGGTGCCTGGGGGGCTCAGTCAATTGAGCATCTGCCTTCAGCTCAGGTCGTGATCCCAGGGTCCTGGGTTCGAGCCTCATATCACACTGGGCTCTCTGCTTGGTGGGAAGTCTGCTTCTTCCTCTACCCCTACCTCCTGCTTGTGATCTCTCTCTCTCTCTCTCAAATAAATAAATAAAATCTTAAAAAAAAAAAATCTAAAGTGTGCCTGGATGGCTCAGTTGTTTAAGCAGTCAGCTCTTGGTTTCAGCTCAGGTCATGATTTCAGGGTCCTGGTGATGTAGGAAAGAATGTTAAGGTTTGAAGTGGACGGCAAGAAAGAACTCTTGAGACATCTTTGGTACAAAGAGGTGACTTTAATAAAGCATGGGGACAGGACCCGTGGGCAGAAAGAGCAGCAGTGGGGTCATGAGAAGTGGCTCATTATATACTTTCAAGTTGGGAAGGGGGTAGGGATAATGTAAGTCTCTAAAGAATTTTGGAAGCAAGGTTTCCAAGGCCTCGAGGAGGCTAGCTGTTGTAGGGAAAAGGTCATTTATTACCGTCTAATAAAACCTTCATCACGAGACCCTTCAGATGCATATCAGTGGACTACATGCTTGGGGGATGATTGCCAACACTTGTCTTGGGGGGGTAGCGATAAAGGAAATTTCCAAAGGAATTTTTATGTGTTAAAGTAGATTACCGGGATCCTGGGGTGAGGGGTGATCAAAGCTAAGACGGCCTTTCGCCCTTAGCAAAGTGTCAACATCAAGGCATTTGAGTCCCTAGAGGAATGTCACATTGCCTGTTTCAAGGACTTGTCAATGGGCTATAGGTAGTAAGGAAATTTAGTAATTTTTCATCTGTCTTTGTTTCCCACATCACTGGGATCAAGCCCTGCTTTGGGGTGCTCAACGGGGAGTCTGCTCAAGGATTCTCCCTCTCCCTTTTTCCTTTCCACCTGCCCAGGATCTCATGCTCTCTCTCTCTCTAAAATAATAAATTAACTTTAAAAGATTTACTTATTTATTTATCAGAGAGAGGAGTATAAGCAGAGGGAGCGGCAGGCAGACGGAGAAGCAGACTCTCTGCTGAGCAAGGATCCCAATGTGGGACTCGATCCCAGGACTCTGGGATCACGACCTGAGCTGAAGGCAGACGCTTAATCTACTGAGCCACCCAGGTTCCCCTAAAATAAATAAATCTTTAAAAAATAAGATACACACGGAAAACACAGGCATTGGTTTAGTAGATGCCTAGCAGAAGGTTAGGAAGTGATATCACCAGCTGAAAAGCTGGAGTATCCGCGGTTGCTTAGGTAAAACGTTGGTAGAACCGTTTTTGTGGGGACTTGATAGGCAAATCCAGTTCCTACTGTGGGTGGTACATCTAGAGTAGGTGTTTGGAATGAGCCAGAAGGTATGAGGTGGCTGCCTCCTGCTGTTTTTAGCTAGGTATTACTAGCAAGAAAGGAGCTCAGGTCAGGCTTCTGGTTTTGAAGCAGAAGAAGGGAACGAAGAGTCCAGAACTGGGGACCCTGGAGATACTGAAGAGCCAACTGCTTCAAGAGCATAAATAGCAAGAGACAAGGCTTGTCTGCCTTGTCTCCGGGGCCTCTCACTAAGACATCTCAGACCAACAAAGATCTCATCCCAGTCTTGCCCAGTTGTTTCGGGCGGTTCCACGGCAGGTGCTGATAAACTGAGGAAGAGGAGCTTAGGAGCAAGGAAGCCAGTCATGAAGCAGCTTACGGACTCTGTCTGGAAAAGGCTCCTGACACACAGACTAGATAGAAGCACACAGAGTAAATGCCTTGTATGTTTTTGGAAAGTGTTCCCGAAGAAACCACAGGGAGCCTGGCTGGAAAAAAAAAAAAAAAAAGTGTTTGTTAAAATAAAACAAATCTTGTGCTCCCAGACTTGCAGACATCAGGCTGTGAAAGTCACATAGTTCTCCAGAAGGCACACTCCTTTGCCTCTGTTTGAGGATTTCTATTCACCACAGGTTTCTAGTATTTCAAACAGGACGTGCTTGGTTGTAGCTAATGTTTCTTCTGCTTGAAGTACATCAGACTTCTTGGATTGCTAAACTTATAGTTTTCATAAAAATTGGAAAAATGTTGACCATTATTTCTTTGAACATTTTTCTTTTCACCTCCCAAGGCCCCCACTTCTGAAATTCCAGTTACATGAATGTTAGGTCACTAGATAGTGCCCCACAGCCCAGAAATGCTCTGTTTATTGTGTTTTCCAGTCTTTTTTTCTCCTTGTGTTTCACTTTGGAGAATGTCTACTGCTATGTCTTCAAACCCATTACTCTTTTCCTCTGCATAATCCCATTTGGTATGCTTTTAAATTTCAGATATTATGTTTTTCCTCTCCAGAAGTTTGATGCGGGTCTTCTATATATCTTTCCTTCTTCATGATGTTTATTTTTTCCCCTCTACCTTCGTAACCATATTGAGTGCTTTTTTTTTTTTTAAAGATTTTATTTATTTATTTGACATACAGGGATCACAAGCAGGCAGAGAGGCAGGCAGAGAGAGAGAGAGAGAGAGAGAGAGAGAGGGAAGCAGGCTCCCTGCCGAGCAGAGAGCCCGATGCGGGACTCGATCCCAGGACCCTGAGATCATGACCTGAGACGAAGGCAGCGGCTCAACCCACTGAGCCACCCAGGCACCCAGAGTGCTTTTATAATAACTTTTGATATCCTTGTGTGTTAACTCTGTCATCTGTGTGGGTCTTTCTTTTGATTGATTTCTCTCCTGGTTGTTTGCATGGATGATAATTTTTGGTTGGCTCTGGACATTCTGGATTACACTTTTTTTAGGTGCTAGACATTGTCGTATTCTTTAAATATTTGGGGCTTTTGTTCTGTGGCACAGATGAGTTACTTGGAATTGATTAGATCCTTCTGAGCCTGGTGGATAAGCATTGTTACAGCAGACCCAAAGCAGCCACTAGCCTAGGGCTAATGTGACCCCACTGTTGAGAAAATATCCTTCTGAGGACCCTACACAATGCCCTCTATTGTAAGGTCTTTCTATTCTGGCTGGTGGGAACACAGTTCCCAGTCCCATATGAGCTCAAGGGATATTCCTGTTTATTCCTTTCTGGCGGGTGTTCCCCTTGGCCTTGAGTTGTCTCCTCCCCAGTACTACAGATCAGTACTCAGCCCTCAAACCAAGGGCAGTCTGCTGATCTCCAAAGCTTTTTGTATAGCTCCTTCTTTTTATCCCCCTTCACATTCTCAGACTGGAAATTCTGTCTCCTTGTTTGGGAAGACAGCTGGGCTCTACTTGGGTTCCTTCTCCCTGCCCTGTGACCTGGACGCTCTTTCTCGGCAGACAGCTGGGCAAGTTGAAGGGCTCACTGAGGACCGCTATCCGATGTTACCTGTTGTCCTGTATCTGTAAATTATTGTTTCCTATGTTTAGCCCAGTTTTCTCGTTGTTTGAGACAAGAAGATAAATCTGGTCCCTGTTACTCCATCATCATTGGAAACAGAAGCGCCAGCACCCACTTCCGATGAGGAGAGCAGATACAAACAGTGCTACAGTCAAGGACTTAACATTGTCTGGGTTCTCTCAGAACGTTTTTCCCACTTCTTATCTTTATTGAGGTATAATTGACAAAAAACTGTATGTATTTAGGGTGTACAACCTGGTGTTTTGATAGAGGTATACACTGTGAAATAATCACCACCATCAAGCTTATTCACCTGTGCATCTCCTCACGTGGTTCTCGTTTTCTGTGTGTGTGTGTGTGTGTGTGTGTGTGTGTGTGCATGACCCTGGTGGGTAGCCCCATCCTTCTGTCTAAGCGAGGGACTGACCCGGACCATCTAGGAGCCTAGACTGCCACCAAGTCTCCCAAATCCTACCTGATCACCTGGAGGCCCTTAAGCTGGAGTAGCCCCGGGGTGACCCGCATCCATTCTCCCTGCCTAGCCGCCCCGCGGCCCCTCCCCGCGGCCCCGCCCCCGCCCAGCGGCCCCGCCCCGAGGGCCACGCCCCCTGCCTGCCCGTCTCTCCGCGGCCCCGCCCCTTCCCGAGCCCCCGCCCCTTCCCCCCGCCCCCAGGGCCCCGCCCCTCGCCGGGTCTCTCCGCGGCCCCGCCCCTCGCTGCCCGCCCAGCCACTCCCGGCCCGCCTCTCTTCTCCCGCAGGCCCCGCCCCTGCCCGCGGCCCCAAACCTCTGCTCCTCTGCCGCGCGCGTCCCCCATGTTTCTCCGAGCCCGCTCGGCGGCTCTCGCTCCGCTTCTCCGCACCCTTCGGCCTGTTCCTGTTGCGGCCATGAGCACCGGCACTTTCGTTGTGTCGCAGCCGCTCAATTACCGCGGCGGGGCCCGCGTGGAGCCGGCGGACGCCTCGGGCACCGAGAAGGCGTTCGAGCCCGCAACCGGTAACGGGACGGAGAGCGGGCGGCGGGGCCTGCGCGGCGGGCGGCGGGGGCTGCGGGGGCTGCGGCCGTGCAGGGGGCGGCGGCGGGGCCTGGGCGCGGGTTGGCGCTTCCCCGCCCCACTCTTGGAAGTATTCTGCCCTGAACCTTCATTTAGTGCGTTGGGCAAACGTTTGCTGGGCATACGTGAGTGGAGAACAGAGTTAGGTGTGCAGGCAGCTGAGGGCTCCGTGCAAACACGAATGCATCTGGACGGGGACGGGAGGGGAGTCTAGGAAACTGGGACAGCTGGTGAGTTGCGTCTGGGGGCGGAGGGGTCGTGGGTAATGCTACAGCGGCTTGAGAAGAGTCTACAAAGCCAGGGTGCGTGGGTTGTGCCCCTGTTCGCTATTAAAGTGTATTCAACTTTGCGCACAGAAGAGAATTAGGATTTCCAGAAGGACGCAGGTGGAAACATTAGTGTGGAGAATGGAGAGGCGTGCGCAGATGACTCTCATGAGCATGAATGAGGACTGTGTTGCCATCTCCTAGTCTTAAACTATTTCTGTGCATGAATCAGAATTGGGGAAGGGGTAAAAAGGCCAGCTTTTATCCAGTGCTGGAAGTTGCCAAACACTGCTGGGCCCTGGGTTTGCTCTGAGAATTCTGAAGATCACACAGCCAATGAGGAAGAGGTTTTAGTTTTGGATTGTGTTTGTTTTGCTGAGCTTTATGGAATATTTGTGGGGAGAAAAATGTAAATGTTTTGTGCAAACCAGAATGGCCTGTAGCCAGACGGACAAAACTGGGTTGCAAAGAACTGCAGAATTTAGGATTGATCAATCCCATTGAACCACACAGCACTAGTAACCTTAGAGCAGGAAGGAGCCCCAGGGATCCGCCCGGACTTTGCTGGAGGAAACAGCCCCTCCACCCCCATCCCCATAGGCCTATAGGAGAGAGAAAAATTGCTCTTTATTTTAATTACCATCCTTAGCCACTGCCCTTACCGACTGGTAATTCAAATTTGTAGCAGAAATTGCAGGCTTGTGAAATCTTTCTGGAAAATGCAGAAGTTCTTGGTGGAGGGAAAAGGAACTGCCGATTTGGGGTACTTAAAGAATTCTTGTTGGTGGAGTCAGTCACAAGCCTTGATATGTGAGGTTCATATTTTGCACCGGGATATAGGGAGTAAGGTTGGAGTAAGAAAAGGAGAAACCGGATTTTTTTCCATTTGAGAAAAATTTTTTCTTGTGTTTAGGGATAAGCTTTCCTGATGTTGTTTATTAACCATATTCATGAAGTGTCAGCACTATGATATGATTTATGTAGAATACAGAGCGGAATATAAAATCAGAGTTTAGGGGCGCCTGGTAGCTCAGGTCATGATCTCAGGGTTCTGGCATCCAGCCCCGCCTCGGGGCTCTCTGCTCAGCGGGGATCCTGCTTCCCTCTCTCTCTCTGCCTCCCTCTCTGCCTACTTGTGATCTCTCTCTGTCAAATAAATAAATAAAATCTTAAAAAAAAATAAAATCAGAGTTCAGAGCCCAGGAGACTGAGGACTTTGAACTTCAATTTCGCAAGACCCCTGAGATTCTCAAACATTGTTAAGGAGGGTTGCAAAACCCAGCTCAGCTGTGAGATAGGGGAGGACGTAGGATAGGGTTCTTAACCTGAAGTTCATGCTGTGCTTAGGGGCAAGGGACACGCTCTCTGTAATTCTCTGATGTGCTGACATATGTTTTTCTAGAGAGAAGTCTGCAGCTTTTATTAGATTCTTAAAGGGTTCCGTTGCCTCAGAACAGAGTGAAGAACCGCAGGCATCGGGGTGGTCATGAAGTCAGGCCATAGTTAAAAAACAGGAAGGGGGTCACTACAAGGCAATGTGGATACATAGTACTTCCTTTAAACTTGAGATAACTTGAGATAACTTTAAACTTGAGATAAACTTGAGATAACACTGTATTTCCTGTTACAGGCCGAGTGATAGCCACTTTCACTTGCTCCGGAGAGAAGGAAGTAAATTTGGCTGTCGCAGATGCAAAAGCTGCCTTTAAAATATGGAGGCAGAAATCCGGCATGGAGCGCTGTCGAATTCTTTTGGAGGCTGCCAGGATAATAAGGGTATGTTTCACTTTCTTTCTCTTTCAGAAATGTCCCCTTGGAGTTGCTCTGAGGGTTCTCTGTGCTGATCTGCCATTAGACTTTGATGCTCTGTTAGGTGATGCTTTTTTTTTTTTTTTTTTAAAGATTTTATTTATTTATTTGACAGAGATCACAAGTAGGCAGAGAGGCAGGGAGAGAGAGAGAGAGGAGGAAGCAGGCTCCCCGCTGAGCAGAGAGCCTGATGCAGGGCTCCATCCCAGGACCCTGGGATCATGACCTGAGCTGAAGGCAGAGGCTTTAACCCGCTGAGCCATTCAGGCGCCCCTAGGTGATGCCTTTTTTGCAGAACTGCAGAACATTTCTGTGTGCTCACCTGGGTATATGGGACATGATTTCTTTAAGTAATTGCTGTCTGGATCTTGGCTCTCTCTCTGACCTCTCCTTTGGCAGGTTGTTTTCTCTATCTTTGTTCTAACGTGTCCATTGCAGCTTGTCTCCTTTTTAACTCTTTGTATTTGTTTCCAGTTTCCTTTTTCCTCTGATGACTCTACCACTCTATTTTCAGGTACATATTCTACTGTAATTGCCTGGGAAGATTTTGTAAATTTATAGATGTTTCCTTCTTAAAAAACAAAGTTAGGGTGAACCTGGGTGGCTTAGTCAGTTAAGCAGCTGACTCTCGATTTCAGCTCAGGTTGTGTTCTGGGGATTGTGGATGGAGCTCTGTGTCAGGCTCCGTGCTCAGGGGGGATCTGCTTGAGCGCCTCTCTTGCCCTCTGCTGCACCTCTGTCCTCCCTCCTGATCACATGCTCTCTCTCTCTCTAAAATAGTGACAGAGTTGGGGCGCCTGGGTGGCTCAGTGGGTTAAAGCCTCTGCCTTCAGCTCATGTCATGATCTCAGGGTCCTGGGATCGAGCCCTGCATCGGGCTCTCTGCTCAGCGGGGAGCCTACTTCCTCCTCTCTCTCTGCCTGCCTCTCTGCCTACTTGTGATATCTTTCTAACAAATAAAATCTTTTTAAAAAATGAATAAAGACAAAGTTAAAACTTCCTACAGTCTTTTTACAAAATTTTTATTTATTTATTTTGAGTAATCGCTACACCCAACATGGGGTTTGAACTCATGACCCTGAGATCAAGAATTGCATGCTCCACCAATTGAGCCCCTAAACTTTTTAGTCTTTTTTTTAAAAAGAATTTGTTGATTTGACAGAGAGTGAGATAAGGAGACAGAGCACAAGCAGGGGGAGCAGCGGAGGGAGAGGGGGAAGCAGGCTCCCTGTTTAGCAGGGAGCCTGATGTGGGACTCGATCCCAGGACCCTGAGACCATGACCTGAACTGAAGGCAGAAGCTTAACCACTGAACCATCCAGGTGCCCCACCTTTTTACAGTCTTAAAAAGCAGAAGGACTAGAGATGCTCATTACAAACAATTAGAAGTCTCGGAAGCATGTACAGCAAAATATGAATCGTGGCTACCTCTATGAATCGTGGCTACCTCTGAGTGGTAGAACTCTGGTGAGTTTTTGTTCTCATAAGTGTGTTAAGTCAGAAACTCTGACATATCTGATAATTACCATAATTGCAAATATATATATATATATGTGTGTGTATATACACACACACATAAATATATACATGTATATAGTGACAGGAGACATGAGTTGCTGGATTAGATAATTTTTTTTTTTAAGGATTTAATTAATTTATTTGAGAGTGAGAGAGTGCATAAGCAGAGGGGAGGGGCCAAGGGAGAAGGAGGCTCCTCACTGAGCCAGGAGTCCAACATGGGGCTGGATCCCAGAACCCTGAGACCATGACCTGAGCTGGAGGCAGACGCCTCACCGACTGAGCCACCCCCGTGCCCTGAGAAGGATACAGTTTGTCACTCACAGCAAAATGCAGCAGTGAGAGTGGTACATTAGCGCTAGTTTTCTGAGCTCCAGGCCTCGAGGGGAGAAGCAGTGAGAACCACAGGTTACCCTGTTGCTTGCAGAGTTGCACCCCAGGAGGGGAACCCTCAAGTTCTGAGACTCAGTTTAGACAGGAGCTGCTCTCACACCTGTGCCTTCCCTCCCCTGGAGTGAGAGCAGTGACTCACTAAGCACATCTCCTCCGGGGTTCAGGGGGAAGGTGTTACCAGCTTTACTGCCCTGGGAAGTAAGCAGGTGTCTTCAGAAATGGGAAGCAGTGAGCTTTGCCTCTGCACTTCCTTCTGGGCACGTCTGTCCTTAGAAAGACACTGTGTCTACCTTCCAAGGCCTTTGTGTCTCCGCTTTCCAGCGTCCTCTGCTCAGAAAGCCTGGGTCACATGGAGATGTGACAGGGTTCATGGAGAATTTCCTCTCAACGAAGTGTCGTTAAAAAATCTTCTGTCGTTAAAAAATTATTTTTAAAGACCGAAAGTGGTAACTCAAGCAGATAATTTATTATTTTAGTTTGTGTTTTAGTTTTCCTAGTGCATAAGCATTTAGGATTTTGTCCTCTTAAGAATTGGCCCTTTGGGCCTCTGGGTGGCTCAGTCGATGAAGCGTCTGCCTTTGGCTCAGGGCATGATCCTGGGGTCCTGGGATCGAGTCCCGATTCTCCCTCTCGTGCTCCCAATTCCTTTGTGTAGGCCTTGATTTCCATCTGGTGTCATATTTTTTCTGATTGAAGGAATTTCTTTAGCATTTTTTTTTCCTTAAGATTTTATTTATTTGAAAGAAAGAGTGAGTGAGGAGCACACGAGCAGGTGGGAGGGGCAGGGGGCGAGGGGGAAGCAGACTCCCAGCTGAGCAGGGAGCCCGACGCGGGGCTCCATGCCGGGACCCCGGGATCACAACCAGAGCCGAAGGCAGAGGCTTCACCAACTGAGCTACCCAGACGCCCCATCAAACCGTTCCATTATGGGTCTCAAATTTGCGATGATTAACTTGAGGGGAGGATAGGGCTGCTGTTCGCAGCCTTAATAGACGGAAAGTGGTAACTCAAGCAGATGATTTATTATTTTAGTTTGTGTTTTAGTTTGTGTTTGAGCTTTTTCTCTCTTCCAAATGTAACAGCGCTGCTCCTTTCATTTAAAATGCAAGCTGTTCCCATTTTTAAAAATTGTGCAGTGTATTCTGACTGTTGACTATGGGGAGATGTCCGGTAATATAGATGTCTTTTCTTTTTTTCTTTTTTAAAGATTTTATTTATTTATTTGACAGACAGAAATCACAAGTAGGCAGAGAGGCAGGCAGAGAGATGGGGGGGGGGAGCAGACTCCCCGCTGAGCAGAGAGCCCGATGCGGGGCTCGATCCTAGAATCCCGGGATCATGACCTGAGCGGAAGACAGAGTCTTTTCCCCCACTGAGCCACGTGGGCGTCCCTATATATGTTTTAAATCTAATCTTCGGTTTTACCCAAAGGAACGGAAGGATGAGATCGCCACCGTGGAAACCATCAACAATGGCAAGTCCATCTTCGAGGCCCGCTGGGACATCGACACTTCGTGGCAGTGCCTGGAGTACTACGCCGGCTTGGCGGGCTCCATGGCCGGTGAGCCCTCGCCTGGCCCCGGGGACCACGGGCGGGCGGGTGGGAGAAGCAGACCCCAGTGGCCCGGGAGACAGACGTGGGGATGAAGACAGCCCTGGGATAACAGTCCTGGGCTTGTCACTCTCCACGTGGGTGACCCTGAGCATGACTTTATCTTTCCTTGTTGAAATTGTCTTCATGGGTGGTCATGAGGGTTCAGTGAGAAAATACACGTAACGCACTCTGCACAGCTCCTGAGCCAAGTGGTTAAAAAAAACATTACCATGTTTACTAGTTCTGCCTAATGAGCAGAAAAGGTTTCGTTTCGTTTTGTTTTTGACTCTGTGAGGTTTGCTGTAGCTGGTGTTGGATGGTCGCCGGCACCCCGCAGGGCTGTGGGAGCCAGAGTCTGGGGTGCGGGTCCGCCAGTCCCCATCTCGTTGCCTTCAGGTTTACCTGCTCGATCCTCTAAGGTTTTAGAGACTTACATTAAGTCGAGTAAACGTGGCTTTGAGGGACGTGTGGGAGTCTTTCTTGGAGAGAATGTGCGGAGGTGCGCACACAAGTCCAGAGTGAGCCTTAGAGTGGAGTCGGGGAGCGCCGGTGTGCCGCGGACAGCAGGAGGCCGGGGACAGCGGGAGGCTGGGGACAGCGGGAGGCCACGGACAGCAGGAGGCCGGGGACAGCGGGAGGCCGGGGACAGCGGGAGGCTGCCGAGGGTGGCACCCAGTGTTGGCGGCGTGTCTGGAAAAGCAGTCCTGTGTTCCCTGTGACTCCTGCTTCCCTCTTAGGCGAACATATCCAGCTCCCAGGCGGCTCCTTCGGTTATACCAGAAGAGAACCGCTTGGCGTCTGTGTGGGAATCGGTGCCTGGAACTACCCCTTCCAGATCGCCTGCTGGAAGTCTGCGCCCGCCTTAGCCTGTGGTAAGAAGGAAGGATTCTTCACGTGGGAGCCATCCTTCTGGCCCTTTATTCTACCTCGCACCTCTTTGTGCATGCGTGCCCGTGTGCACATACACATGCGTACACACACTCCTTCACACACTCACACTGCACGTCAGAAGGGCTGCCTGCCTTGGGGCACCTGAGGCCTCAGAGGACGTGTGTCTCTTCCTGCCCTGTTGCTCTGGGACCCGGCAGCGTGGCTTATGCACACAGATTGCGTCTATATTATTCCTGCTCTTACTTTATTTCTTTTTAAGATTTTATTTATTTATTTGAGAGAGAGAGTGCAAGCAGGGAGAGAGGAAGAAACAGGTTCCCGGCCGAGCAGGGAGCTGGATGTGGGCCTCGATCCCAGGACCTTGGGATCATGACCTGAGCCGAAGGCAGAGGCTTCACTGATTAAGCTGCCGAGGCGCCCTATTCCCACTTTCTTTATCGAATTTATTTTTGTTACGGAAAAGAAGACCATAAATTTTGGTCTGGGAGGTCTTATATTTTACTGTCAAATTGATGTAGATTGATGCTCCTTTTAAGTTCTCTTCCTTTCTGCACAAGAATTGTGGGATGAGGGGCGCCTGGGTGGCTCAGTGGATTAGGCCGCTGCCTTCGGCTCAGGTCATGATCTCAGGGTGCTGGGATCGAGCCCCGCATCGGGCTCTCTGCTCAGCAGGGAGCCTGCTTCCTCCTCTCTCTCTCTCTGCCTGCCTCTCCGACTACTTGTGATTTCTCTCTGTCAAATAAATAAATAAAATCTTTAAAAAAAAAAAAAAAAAAAAAAAGAATTGTGGGATGAATTTCTGTGGAGGGAGTCACATTCGGGGGTTTGGCTTCACTTAAGAAGCAGAAGGTGAACTTCCTCCTTCATAAGACAAATGATAAACAAGGCTTCCGTTAGAGAAACTTCAGCTGGCTGACCGAAAAAGTTTTCTCATACTATTTAAAGAGGAATCAGTGGGAAAAGATGATTTATTGTATCTCAGGAAAAAAAAACCCTGACGTTAAGGAAAGCACTGGAGCCGGGACGCTAGGTGGAAATGCAGCTTTCCTCGTGTCGTGCTTTGTGCCCTTCTGCTTTCTGCAAGTTCCCGTGCGAGGCCGAGGCAGCTGGGACAGGAGGAATAGAGCTGAGTCACTTAGCTTTGGAGACTCATCAGAATTCACCTTTCGGGTCTTCCATTTCAACTTTTGTAAAATGGGAGTGAGCACAGCACTTCCTCCTGCTATGGCCTGCGTTAAATGAGATAATAGATGTGGAAAGGCCTGGAAATGCGAGTGTCAAGTGTTCCTGGTTGAGCCTGGACCAGTGCTGGCCTGGGATCAGCCCATGGCAAGGAGCCAACGTGGGAGGAACAAGCTGGGTTTACTTACTCGTACCGGTGCGGGTCTAGGAGTTGATGGGGGCTGGGGGGGCAGGAAACACTTGGAGTTGTCTTTGGCTTGTTCTCCTGTCCTGTCCTGTCCTGTGCTCAGAGGATCACCGGCCTCAAGAAGCCTTATGTTCTCGCATCTTGGGCTCGCGCAGGTAACGCCATGGTCTTCAAGCCGTCTCCCTTCACGCCGGTGTCCGTGCTGCTGCTGGCCGAGATCTACACGGAGGCCGGCGTGCCCCCGGGGCTCTTCAACGTGGTGCAGGGAGGGGCGGCCACGGGCCAGTTTCTGTGTCAGCATCCCGACGTGGCCAAGGTCTCCTTCACTGGGAGTGTGCCCACCGGCTCGAAGGTGAGGATCACACCGGCATCGGGTCCCACAGATGGCGGCGTCGGGCCTGCCGGAGTCCGCGTGGGAGGCCTCGCTTCCGATCTCACCCGGTCCTGGGAGGGAGCCCGTGGGGATCGGGGCGGAGAGCAGAGAGAGGGCTGTCCGCGTGGGGCGCCGGCAGGGCTGCGGCGGGGTGAGGAGAGCGGGAGGCTGGCGGCCGGTCCCCGAGCGGATGGAAGTCATCAGCTCCTGCCCGTGCCTCAGAGCGCGGGGTCTGGGCTGCCACTTGAGTCCCTGGTGTCTTAGGGCCTCTGTAGCAACCACCGCAGAAGGAAGGGCACTCGCTCAGCTTATTTCTTATTTCTTTTTTAAAAATAATTTTTACTAACATATAATGTATTATTTGCCCCAGGGGTACGGGTCTGTGAATCATCAGGCTTCCACACGTCACAGCCCTCACCAAAGCGGTTTATTTCTGATGTACCGTTTTGACCTTAGCTCTCAGCCTCGAGCGCAGTAATAGTAGTGAGAGTTTCCGCCTGTGACATGGCATTTTGAAAATGCGTTCCCTCTCCAGAATGTCTGGTGCAGTCCTGCGGACTCTCCTCCGTTCTGGAAGAGGATGAGTAGGCCAAGGGCCGAGACCCTGACAGGAGCAAGGCTGCAGGTGGTGCGCAGTCCGAGGGGCCTGGAGGCTGAGGGTCTGGCTGACGCCGTGTACTGGTTGTACGCGTGACCCTCCTGAGTGTGCGTGTTCTTCTGTCAGATCATGGAGACGGCAGCTAAGGGAATCAAACCCGTTACCTTGGAACTGGGAGGCAAATCGCCCCTGATCATCTTCTCGGATTGTGACATGGAGAACGCTGTGAAGGGGGCGCTGATGGCCAACTTCCTCACGCAGGGCGAGGTATGCACCTGTCCTGGGCAGAGGGGTCAGAGGAATCTCACCCCTTTGTCGAACAGCATGTTTTAAAGCTTTTTGTTCGGAAATAATTTCAGACTCACAGAAGTGTTGCACAGAGAGGGCGAAGAACGCCCTGTACCCTTGAGCCGCCTTTCTCAGATGTTAACATTTTATCACGTTTTCTTTGTCATTCTGTTTCTCTTTCTATACCTATGTATGCATTTATTCTTATTCTGAAGTGTTTGAAAGTTGCAGACTTAAGATCTGTAACTTTTACATTCCTGTGTGTATTTTCTGGAAACAAGTGCATTCTCTTACTGAAGCAAGGTGCACTTAGTACAATCAATGACCTCAGGTAGAGTATCTCACTCTGCAGCCCCATCTACATATTGTCATTTTTTACAAAAGATTTTATGTATGTATTAGGGAACACGAGCAGGGGGAGGGGTAGAGGGAGAAGCAGGCTTCCTGCTGAGCAGGGAGCCCAATGCAGGACTCGATCCCAGGATCCTGAGATCATGACCTGAACTGAAGGCAGATGCTTAACCAACTGAGCCACCCAGGCATCCTCACATAATGCCATTTGCTTGATACTAGTCCTTTTAGGAGAAACAAACAAAACAAAATCACAGTTTCTTTTTTCTAGTCCAGGATCGAATCTGGGAAGGAATGTTGCATTTAGTTGTGTCCCCACAGCCTCTTTTATCCTGGAACAGTCAGCTGTTCAATTGTTTTTATTTTTAGGACCTTGACTTTTTTTTTTTTTTTTTTAAGATTTTATTTATTTATTTGCCAGAGAGAGAGAAAGAGAGTGAGAGCGCACAGGCAGGCAGAGTGGCAGCAGAGGCAGAGGGAGAAGCAGGCTGCCCACAGAGCAAGGAGCCTGATGTGGGACTCGATCCCAGGATGCTGGGATCATGACCTGAGCCGAAGGCAGCCGCTTGACCAACTGAGCCACCCAGGTGTCCTGGACCTTGACATTTTTGAAGAATAGAAGCTATTTATTTTGTAGAATGTCCCTCATTTGGGGTTTGTCTGGTGTTTCCTTTTGCTAAGATTTGGGTTATGGGTTTGAGACAAAAAGCACCTCAGAAGTCATGTTGTGTCCCTCTTAGTGGTTTGGCTGACTTTGCTGAGGCGCATCTTCTCTGGGAAGTCACTGTGTCTCCCTCTGTGGGAAGACAGGTCACAGAGCAGACCGTGCGAGAGGATTCTGTGCCTCCCTGGGCTCTCCCCCCACTAGTCATAACTCCCTTGGATGATTTTTGCTGGAAACACTTTATTTTATGGGGGTTCCCAAATGGTAATTTCCTAGTTCTGTTTTTCTGCATTTATTAGTTCAGTCTCCTCTGTGAGAAGGAACTTTCCCTTCTCCCATATTTTTTCCACTCATTTATTTTTACTATTACGGACTATGGATTCTTCCTTCATTCTATGGATTACAGTCCATTTACTGCCATCATTTATTTTGACCCTCAGATAACTGCAGATTCGACTCATGGCATCTCCTGTGACCTTTTGATATGTCTTCCTTGTTTTGTGAACATGGGTACTTGGCTCTGTTTTTGGACTTTGTATCTGCAGTTCTGATAACATTTGAACAGTATTTGTGCTCATGTTCTATGGGAGGATCTAAATGGTCATAAATGATTTGTGATTTTAGAGACAGAGAAGTTAGCTGTGAAATGCCTCAGGTTTTCACTAGGTTCAAGCCCTTCGTTTTTGGTCTGTTCTTCCTCTCCTGTCTCCTCCTCCTCTTAAAATACACAGCCCCAGCGAGCCTCTGACAGGAGGCAGTAGGAGAACTCGTGGGGGTCTATGAACGGCCTTGAGGAAATGTAAACAAACAAAAAGCTAGAACTTTCCTCAGGAACAGCAGGCGGTTTCTTTGCTGAGAGGGTGGTATGTCCACAATTCCATGGGTAATTCTGCCCAGGACGGGGATAATTTTTAGAGCTGGAACTAACCTTTCAAAAAGGCATACTGTCTCTTTTAAGAGTAAAGCTGTTGGATTCTTCCCTCTTCTCCTTTTCCTTCCCTGCACACGTACAAATTTGTGTCTGTCCTTCAGGTTTGTTGTAATGGCACAAGAGTATTTGTGCAAAAGGAGATTCTTGATGAATTTACAAGGGAAGTGGTGAAACGGACCGAGAAGATCAAAATCGGAGATCCCCTTCTGGAAGATACGAGGATGGGTCCCCTCATCAACCGCCCGCACCTGCAGCGAGTCCTCGGGTTTGTTAAGCTGGCAAAGGAGCAGGTGCGAAACGGGTGGAGATGGGCTGGGGCGAGGCAGAGGGGAGCCTTTCCACTTCCCTGTGCTAATACCCGCTTGGCTTGCGATGTCACAGTGTCCTCGGCTCTGTTCTGTTTTGTCCCTGCAGTGGAGTGACGAAGCGCTTGCCCAGGACACACTGAACGTTTCAGGGATGCATTTCAGGGTTGTACAGCATTGCAGGTGGGGAGGGGCAGAGGGATAGGGAGAAGCAGACTTCCTGCTGAGCAGGGAGCCCAATTTGGGGCTTGAACCCAGGACCCGGAGATCATGTCCTGAGTTGAAGGCAGATGTTTTAACCAGCTGAGCCACCCAGGTGCTCCAGGGTTGTACATTAAGGAGAAAATAAGCATTCTTCTTTTCTTTTCGGGCAGGGTGCTAAAGTGCTATGTGGTGGAGACGTACACGTGCCCGAAGATCCCAAACTGAAGGACGGATATTACATGAGACCTTGTGTACTGAGTACGTCCCCTTCCTGTTTGCTTTTAAATGTTTGAATTAAGTACCAGAAAAGGATATTTATAAAATATGTATACGGTATACAGCAAGTGTTGGTAAACCACAACCTCATTACTCAGATTTAAGGAGTAGAAGTTCTTCCTTACCTCCCATGTGGATGGGAGTGTGGATTAGTTTCCTTCCTCTTGGACGGCACCGTGCATTAGTTTACCTGAGACTTAACTGGGTCGACACCTGTTGTTCTGGAAGCAAGGAGCTAAAAAAAAAAAGGAATGTCATGTTTGATAAAATAATGAATTTCGTTTCTGAGGAAAGTTGCTAAAGAATATGTTTTTCTTTGAACAATATGTCATCAGTATAATAAAACCAGTTTGTCAGACAGTCTGGCAATATTTTTAAAATTTTGTAATTTAATAATTTTTAGCACGTCCTTTCAATCTTAAACATCTCCTGGTTTGGACAGACAAGTGTGTGGTCGTCCTGCTGTCCTCAACCCTTTTACTTCTCCCCCTACCTCAGAGGTGCCCACTGCTCTAGGTCATGTTGTTGTGCTTTCCTCTGTTATGTTACAATATATCTTATATCCCTATATGCAATATATCTTAATGTCCCTATAAAAATATCAAGTAGTTTCATGGCTGTTCAATGTGGTACTAGAGGTCCTAGCCTCAGCAATCAGACAACACAAATGACAGGCATCCATATCGTCAAAGAAGGAGTCAAACTCTCACTCTTGGCAGATGGTGTGGTATTCTATGTGGAAACCCAAAAGATTCCACCCCAGAATTGCTAGAACTCATACAGCAAAATGGCAGAATATAAAACCAGTGGACAGAAATTAATTGCATTTCTATACACTAACAATGAGACAGAAGAAAGAGAAATTACAGGGTCGATTGCATTTATGGTTGCACCAAAACCCAAAAGATACCTAGGAATCAACCTACCCAAAGAGGCAAAGAGTCTGTACTCAGAAAACTATACAACACTCAGGAAAGAATTTGAGGAAGACACAAAGAGATGAAAATATGTTCCATGCTCATGGATTGGAAGAACAAACATTGTTAAAATGTCTATGATACCTGGAGCAATCTACACATTCTGGGAAATCCCTATCAAATACCATCAACTTTTTCCCACAGAAATGGAACAAATAATCCTAACATTTGTATGGAACCAGAAAAGACCCCGAATAGCCAAAGGAATGTTGAAAAAGAAAAGGAAAACTGGTGGCATCACCATCTCAAAGTTCAGGCTCTATTACAAAGTTGTAATCGTTAAGACGGTACGGTACTGGCACAAAAACAGACACATAGATCAGTGAAGTAGAATGAGAACCCAGAAATAGACCCTCAGCTCGATGGTCAACTAATCTTTGACAAAACAGAAAAGAATGTCCATTGGACAAAAGACAGTCTCTTCAATAAATGGTGTTGGGGAAATTGGTCAGCCACATGCAGAAGAATGAAACTGGACCATTTCCTTACACCACACGAAAAATAGACTCAAAATGGATGAAAGACCTCAGTGTGAGACAGGAATCCATCAGAATCCTAGGGGAGAACACAGACAGCAACCTCTGACTTCAGCCGCAGCAACTTCTTGCTAGACACATCTTCAAAGGCAAGGAAAACAAAGGCCGAAATGAACTACTGGGACTTCATCAAGATAAAAAGCTTTTGGACAGCAAAGGAAATGGTCAACAAATCAAAAGACAACTGACAGAATGGGAGAAGATATTTGCAAACAACATATTAGATAAAGGGCTAATATCCAAAATCTATAAAGAACTTACCAGACTCAGCACCCAAAGAACAAATAATCAAGAAATGGGCAGAATAGGCATTTCTTCAAAGAAGGCATCCAAATGGCCAACAGACAAGGTGGAAAAAATGTTCACATCACTTGGAATCAGGGAAATACAAATCAAAACCACAGTGAGAGATCACCTCAAAGCAGTCAGAATGGATTTAAAAAAAACTTTTTAAAAAGATTTTATTTATTTATTTGACAGAGAGATGCAGTGAGAGTGAGTACACAAGCAGGGAAGTGGGAGAGGGAGAAGCAGGCTTCCTGCAGAGCAGGGGGCCTGATCTGGGGCTTGATTGCAGGACCCTGGGATCCTGACCTGAGCTGAAGGCAGACACTTAATGACTGAGCCACTCAGGTGCCCCCAGTATGGCTAAAATTAACAACAGCTGTTGGTGAGGATGCAGAGAAAGGGGAACCCCCTTATGCTGTTGGTGGGAATGCAAGCTGGTGCAGCACCTCTGGAAAACAGTATGGTGGTTCCTCAAAAAGTTGAAAATAGAGCTACCCTATGACCCAGTAACTGCACTAGTAGGTATCTACCCCAAAGATACAAATGTAGTGATCTGAAGGCCCTGTACCCCGATGTTCATAGCAGCAATGTCCACAACAGCCAAACTACAGAAAGAGCTGAGATGTCCATTGACGAATTAATGGATAAAGAAGATGTATATACATACAATGGAATACTATGCAGCCATCAAAAATGAAATCTTGCCATTTGCAATGATGTGGATGGAACGAGAGGGTATTATGCTAAGTGAAATAAGTCAATCAGAGAAAGACAATTATATATTCTCACTCATAAGTGGAATTTAAGAAACAAAACAGGAGGATGCCTGGGTGGCTCAGTGGGTTAAAGCCTCTGCTCAGGTCGTGATCCCAGGGTTCTGGGATTGAGCCCTGCATCAGCTTCTCTGCTCAGCAGGGAGCCTCCTTCCTTCCTCTCTGCCTACTTGTGATCTCTCTCTCTGTCAAATAAATAAGATCTTAAAAAAGAAAAAAAAAAAAACAGGAGCATAGGGGAGCAGAGGGGAAAAATAAGACGAGATCAGAGAGGGAGACAAAACATAAGAGACTTAATCATAGGAAACAAACTGAGGGTTGCTAGAAGGGAGAAGGGTAGGGGAATGGGGTAACTGGGTGACGGGCATTAGGTGGGTACAGAAGGCATGAACACTGGGTGTTCTCTAAGACTGATCAGTCACTGACCTCTGCCTCTGAAGCTAATACACTATATGTTAATTTCAAAGTTAAAAAATAGTAAAAAAAAAATCAGTAGTTTCATAGGCTTTAGAAAACTATATACAGATCGAATCATGTGTGATTCCATTCCTTACACCTTGTCTAGAGGACAGATGGAGTGGATCTTTGTCCCTAAGGTTGACAGTGGTTTCCCTTTCCAGCACTTGATTATCTGACGCATTTTAGCCTTAAGCCCTCACACACACAAAAAAAGATCCGCTGAGGTTTCAAAGCTGTGAGCCTACTATCCACACCGTAGGTTAGCTTGTACTTGTTAAGTGAATAGGAAGAGCTTACAATATATTTTTAGATATAAATAAAAAATAGGGATTAAACAGTGGTGTGCGTGGTATTAGCCCAGATGTATTAAAAAATAAATGTATGCATGGGAGAGAGAAGGAATGGAGTTTGCATCCTGACATTAACAGTGGGTTTCTCTGGTTGCTGGGGATTAGAGGTGATTTTTGTTGTACTTGGTGCATTGCTGAATAGGCCACGTTTTTACAATGAGGGAAAAAAAGTTATGCTTAAACAGGCTGTGAACCTGGGCAAAGAACAGGGAGCTGACCAAACTAAGGTTTATTCCTGTGATTCTGAAAGCCTGGTTTGTGGTCCCTGACGTCCGTGTCACTTGGAGAACGTGTTTAAGGGGCCGATTCCTGCCTCCCGCCCTCAGTATAACTCGCAGGGAGTGGGGCCCAGCGATCTGCTTTTTAATAAGCCCCCGGTTCATTTTTATTCGTATTAAAATGTGGGGGTCACAACAGAGTCTGGGTTAATTTTTGATCCGTTAAGATCTGGGGGCTAAAGTACAGCAGATGTTCTGTCTCGGATGGGAACCTGCCCTCCTGCGCGGCAGCTGCTACTGCAAGCCCGCTTCAGCCCCGACTCTGGGACAGGGAAGTCACTGCGTACAGAGCCACCCAGTGTTACCAACCCGCAGGAGGTGATAAAGTATTTCCTGGGACGCTTGGGTAATTTAATATTCTGGCCAATCGTTTCCCTAAATGTCATATGTGGATTACTGCTTTTCAGAGAATTAGAACATAATGAACTATCCTGAAGCACAGCCTGAGAGTTATTTATTATATCTTTAAGAGAGTGCAGGTGTCCCCAAAGTAGAGTGTGACATACAGGTGACCAGAGTGCTTTTTGTACTTTGTACACCAAGGTCTGCCACCTCTTGATGCAGACTTGTCATCTTTGTAGATCCGTGAGAAGTCGTTTGCAGACCTCGCGGCTGGGCTGCAGCTGGTGTTTTGAGCAGGGTTCTCAGACGTTCTTAGGGTTGTGTGTTTCATTGTTACTGCAGAGAAGGCGTTTTCAAGCGCCAAGCACGGTAACCCGTCACTGATGTCTGGCTCTGTCACGATGTTTGCAGCTAACTGCAGAGACGACATGACCTGCGTGAAGGAGGAGATCTTTGGACCAGTTATGTCCATTTTACCATTTGACACCGAAGCTGAGGTCCTAGAAAGAGCCAATGATACCACTTTTGGCTTAGCAGCTGGGGTCTTTACCAGGTACGTGGGGAAGGCCACCTCAGACAGCTTTGCAGGAACAGGGGATGTATGCCGGATCTGCCCAGAGAGGCCACTGCTCTCATTTCCTCTCTGGAGTTGACGTTTCATCAGCATTTTCTGCTCTAGGTGAGGTCCAAAGGTGCCGGAGACCTGACCGGCCAGAGCCCCCTGCTGTTGCATTGAAATTGACCTGTAAACAGTGTTGATGAACATTCTGTCCTATTTCATTCATTCATTGAACTAAGGTTAAGATTCTGATCTATGTAAAGCATCAGGTTGGGTGCCTACTGAAAACCTGCATGTCAAGGAATTTAGAAACCTATAAGCATATAAACACTGGGCAGTATTCTCCAAAAAGGTGATTTTTTTCATGACTTTATAGTAGTTCCTATTTGGAATGCTTTGCAAAATATGTGGGCCTTTTTTTCGTGTAGTCTCTTGTTTCCAGTTGTGACTCTCATAAGTAAAATTGTGATTAGTATCTTATACATAAACATCAACCACTATAATACAAGTAAAAAGTGATTTGGGAGTATAATTTCCTTGAAAATGATTGCAGACGGCTTGACCATATTCAAACTTTGATTAGTCTTTGGCAGTTTTGGATGGTTCTCTGGGACTGCTTTATACTTTGGAATCATTTTATACTGCTTTATACTTAGAATTATGCTGACTCACTTTTTTTATAGCTTTGTGGTGAGGAACCTGGAAAAGAAGACCCAGGTCCCCCTGGAGGGTTTGATGAATGAAACAGTGTAGGGGCACCTGGGTGGTTCAGTCAGTTAACTGTCCTCCTTTGGCTCAGGTCATGATCCCCGGGTCCTGGGATCAAGTCCCACAGCTGCTTCTCCCTCTCCCCCTCCCCCCTACTTGTGTTCTCTCTCTCTCATTGTCTTTCAAATTAAAAAAATCTTAAAAAAAAAAAGAAAGAACCCTGAAGAAAGAAAAGATTGAGGAGCTGTCGTTTCTTTGTTTGCTTGTTTCTTATATTTGAGTAGACTTTATATTTTAGAGTAATTTTAGGTTCAGTGCAAAACCGAGTGGAAAGCGAGGCACAGAGGTTTCCCATAAACCCTGCCCCCCCCCCCCCAATCATCAGCGTCCCCGTCCCGAGGGTGCGTTGGTTGTAACTGATGAACCTACTTGAACGTACTGTAATTACCCCAAGACCACAGTGATGTCAGGGGTCCTTCTCGGTGTTGTCCAGCCCATGGACTTGGACAGCGGGATCCACCCTTACGGGAACTCTCAGTGTCCTGCCCTCTCAGGAGCTGCTTTCTTCATGGCGAGGACTGGCTGGGTTAAGTGTCTGTTCTCTGCTGCCGCAGGCCGGGCAGAGGCTCTCACAGAGGGTGACTCCAGCACACCGCTCCTTTTTTAACAGCTGTGTAGGATCATCTGCACCATATAATTTACCCATTTAAAATGTACAATTCACTGTTTTTTAGTGTATTTACAGGGTTGTGCAACCGTCACCATAATCTAATTTTAGAACATTTTCAGCATCCCACGAATACGAGCAGTTATTCATTCCTCATCGTGCTCCCTCCCAGGCCCTGGGCACCCTAACCCACCTGCTCCAGCTGCGGATTTGCTTGTTGTGAATATTTCGTATAAATGGAATCATACAGTACGTGACTTTTTGTGACTGGTTTTTTTATTTCTGGTCTCATTTAAAATTTTATTAATATAACAACACATTTTTATAATGCCTCATATATATTATAGTGTACACATAGTATTTTATGCTTATGTCCACAAATTTTATGTTATATGTAGCAGGGAGTACATGAAAATTCTCACGAAGGACCTGTATTGCTAACATTAACCAATTTAACTCAACCACTTATATATCACTTTAGCTACCCAAGTAATTGTAAGTATCAGAGTATTTGGACTGATGGACATAAGTCAGTACAATCACTGATGAAATGTTCCACTTTTCATCTCAGTATCTGGTGACACGATATCTTTTTTGGTCTATTAAGATTATTTTAATCCAAATCATATTTATGATATACATATTTGCATGGGTTATCAAACTTGGAGTCAGAAATAGGTTGAATACTATGTTAACAAAATGCAAAAGATAGAGATTAGATCATAATGTAGATTCTATACCCCACCGATCTATATAATATAGGCCAAAAAACATATAATTAAAAATGTTTTCTTTTGTTTTTTGTTTTTTGTTTTTTTTTTTTGACTGGCTTCTTTGACTCAGAATGTTTCCAGGGTTCATTTATATTGTAGCAGGTGTCATTACTTCCAGAATACTATGTATGGATACATCTTGTTCATTCACCTGCTGGACATTTGGATTGTTTCTACTGTTTTGCTCTTTTGCATCATGTCTCTGTTGACACTTGTATCTGAGTCTCTGTGTGGTTATGTTTCATTTCTGCCTGGGCTGCATACCTTGGGGCGGAATTGCTGGATCATATGGTGACTCTGCTTGACTCTTTGAAGCAGTGCTCAACTGTTCCCCCAAGAGGCAGCGCGGCCTCTTGGGGCAACAGTAATGACGTGGGAGGGGCCAGTTTCTCCACACCCGGGGCATCCCATGCTTCTCTCCGCCTTTTTGGTTTCCACCATCCTGGTGGGTGTGAAGTGGTGTTTCAGTTAGGTTTTTTTTTTTTTTCTTTTAAGATTTACTTATTTAAGAGTGAGCATGAGCAGGGGGAGAGGGAGAAGCAGACTCCCTGCTGTGCAGGGAGCCTGATGTGGGACTCGATCCCAGGATCCCGGGATCACTACCTGAGCTAAAGGCAGATACTTCACCTGGCTGAGCCCCCCAGGCTCCCCCTCAGTGTAGTTTTGACTTGCATTCTCAGGAGTTGTCTTTTTCACTTTCTTGATAGTCTCCTTTGCAGTACAAAAATTGTAAATTTTGACCAAGTCTCATCCTGTTTCTTTTCTTTTTGTCTGTTGCTTTTGGTATCATGTCTCAGAAGGCTTTATCTAACCCAGGGTCCTGGGGACTTATTCTTATTCTTCTTGAAGAGTTTTATGGTTTTTTCTCTGACATTTTAGGTCTGTGATTCATCTGAGTTCATATTGATGAACTCAGTTTAGTATAGAAAGGGAGTGACCTTCCTCTTGGTGGACGTCTGGGTCGCCAGCTGTTCCAGCACTGTTTGTTAAAAGGACTCTTTCTCCCAAAGTGTTTGGCCCCCTTGTTGCTGCGACCTATAGATGCTTTCAGATGAGACTATAAAGCTCAGGTCCTTCTCTCTTTTGCAGGGATGCCACAAGATTTTAAAACACAGTGAAGAAACGAGAACTTGGCAATTCTTTGAGACCTTTAGAACCGGTAGCCTAACTTTTCCTGTTGGAGCAGGAGCAAAGCTATGAATAAGCAGCTTGTTCTGTTGCGTTTCACAGGGACATCCAGCGCGCACACAGAGTGGTGGCCGAGCTGCAGGCCGGAATGTGCTTCATCAACAACTACAACGTCAGCCCCGTGGAGCTGCCCTTTGGAGGATACAAGAAGTCAGGTGAGGAGCCGGCGAGTGCAAAAGCAAACCGGGCCTCTCAGGATACTGGTTGTCATTCAGGCCCTACGGGCCAGCTTCCCAAACCGGGATCCAAACATACTATCCGAAAAGTATCCTGATTCCTGGTTCTCCCCAGACCCACCAGAGCAGTCTCTGGGAATGGAAGCCAAGCAGCTTTTTCTCCCCGCAAAAGCCATCCAGAAGGTTCTGACATGTGTGTAGCCTAGCTTGTGAATGGCTGGTAGACATCTCGAAGAAGTTTCTCTCATGGGTGGAATTGGTTTTTCTTCATGGTCTGTGGTCGCTGGAGGCATAAATCCGCTCCGCATGTTCCCTTCTTGGGGTGGTCATTGCCATCCACTGTGGAGTGTATATGGTATTTAAGATTTTATTACTTATTTGAAAGAGACAAGAGTGTGTGTGCAAGTAGGGGAAGAGAGGCAGAGGGAGAAGCAGGCTCTCCGCTGAGCAGGGAGCCCGATGCGGGACTCGATCCTAGGACCCCGAGATCATGACCTGAGCCGAAAGCAGATCCCCAGCTGCGGAGTTTTTAGAGGTCAAGTGGCTCTGACGTCTCCGCAGGCAGTTATTAACTTGTTTTCAACAGCAGCCAGAGTCACTAGAGTTGCCCTGGACGCCATCCAGGAATGCGGTCCCTCAGCTGCCGCCCGTTGCTGACGTGGACGCGGTCAGTCAGGCGCGCGTTACCGTAACAGCGTGTGTGGAGGCCCGACGTGTGAGGAGGAGCCTCGAGGCGGCCGGGGCAGAGCCCTTCCTCCGAGCTTCTCTTGGAGCTTGTTGCCTGTAAATGTTCTCCATAGTCTCCCCACCTTCCCCTGAAGATCGGTTTTGACTGTGGGGGCGCCACGCGAAGAGCCTGGGCCCTGGCCTCTTGGCCCGTATCCGTGGCCATGACAGTGTTAGCGACATCCAGAGCCTGAGGAGAGCGGACGAGATGGTGGCTGTTGGGTTTATGTTTTGTTCTTAGCCTGGCATTCCCTCGTCACGCTCCTCTGACCCCCCCTCATCCCTGCGCGGGCCTAGAGGAGCTGCGCACACGGGCACAGAATGCAGACGGGGCACCGGATGCTGCTTTATGAAGACGAACGTCGGTGCAGGGAAAGGTTTGGAATCTGCAGCAAAGGCCTCAGGGCGGTCTGTTAGGCCACCTCTCCCTTCCTCCCGTTGGCGTGTTCGGATCCGTGCGCTCAGCTCGTCTACCTGGCATGAGAGAGACTAACATGGCCAGATCGGAGGAGAAGCAACCTGGGCGACCCCACCCAGCTAGCTCCGCGCTCGGGGTGTGGAAGGGGACAAAGGCCAGAGCCACGCCTTTCCAGGGCTGTTGTAGACATCCCCTGGAGGCATGAATGTCTGGGGACGTGGCCTTACCCTGTGGAGGCAGACCTGCCTGAGCCTGAGGCCGGGTGCCCCGAGAGGCCAGGTGTGGGATGCTGGCCCTGTGGCGTGTGACCTAGTGACCTGGCTACCTGCAGAGTCCCCCGGTGTTACGAGTTGGCAGGGTGGGAAAGCAAGCTGCTCTTAACAGATTTGGTGTAAGAAAAGGTTAAAAAATCTCTGTTGTAGAGTCAAGTTTTCAGTGAGCGCCAACTTTTTTTTTTTCTTAACGATGTATTTATTTTAGAGCGAGCTCGTGCACACTAGTGGGGGGAAAGGTAGAGGAAGACAGAATCCCAAGCTGACTCCCTGCATTCTCCACATTTTGTTGCAAAGGTGGCCTTCCCCATTCGGACCTGTGCAGTCAGGTCTGTGCATCTCTGTTTATTTCATAATCTCAGAGTTAATCTATAGGGTTAGCTTTTAAGCAATAGAAGCAATCTTTCTTTTTCTTTTTTTTGTTTTTGTTTTTTTGGGGATTTGAGAGAGAGGGAGCAGGGTCGGGGGCAGAGGGAGATGGAGAGAGACAGAATCTGAAGCAGATGGCGGGGCTCCCTCTAACGACCCTGAGATCAAGACCGGTGGAGCCAGGCAGGCACCCCAAGTTAGCAGCAGCTTTCGGAGGTGTCCGCCGATTGTCGTAGGGACTGTTTTCACACTGAATGGGAAAGCCTGAACGTTTTCAGATCTCAACCTGGAACGGTAGGTATGTAAGTTCAGATTCCTAACGTAGAGATGAGACATGGCTTTTTCCCTGTCCCCTCCCCAAAGGCCAGTGGGTCTCTTTTTCCCCTGCTTCGCTCCATCGCTAATCAGAGCAGCTGAGGACTTCATCCCAAACCTTGTGGGTTCTATGTCCCTCCCCTGCTGGGGTCAGCCAGGCCTGTCCTTGATGCTCCCCGAGGACTTTTCAGTCACGTGGGTCATCCTCACCCCCTCTTCCTTTCAGGGTTCGGCAGAGAGAACGGCCGGGTGACAGTCGAGTATTATTCGCAGCTGAAGACTGTGTGCGTGGAGATGGGTGATGTGGAGTCTGCCTTTTGAAAATGGGCGGTGTGGCCGGGGTGGAGCGGGGACCGGATCTCCACGGAACAGGCTTCTCCCAAATTGTGTCTTTTGGGAGAAGAGATTGGCTCAGTGTTCTTCATGTCTCAGTCCCCTTCCTAACTGAAAATGTGCCCAAGTGCCTTTTAGATACTAATCAAGGAAGCTATGGTTGTGCTCAAAGCACTTGTCTGTGAAATCTTTCACCTCCTTCTGGAGAACAGAGAGAGGGACCAGGATTATCCTTCTCCCACAGATCTGAGCCACTGATGATGCTCGGGCTCTGGTTTGCCTTAAAGAGCTATTTCCCAGTTAGGCTCCTGGTGGAGTAAGTGGACACGATTTCCTGCTCATTGACATGTTTACGCTCTGGGCCCTTGTCATTTCATTGAGAAAGCCCACGGTCAGGATCGTGATGACAGACAGGGTCACGATCTGACGATGGTTACCTGCCGAGGGAAGCACTTTTCCACTCGGTGCTGGTAGAGGAAGTCAGTCCCCGGCCCTCGCAGGACAGATAGCCTGCTCTTTTTTTTATATATACAGACTAGCTGTATGCTACTGTAGCACACGAAAAAGAAATAAATTACATGGTTAATCCCTTCAGCTTCGTGTTTTAAAATGAACCCCGTCTCCGCGGAATGCTAGTCTGCAGAATAGGGCTGAAGTTCCATATGGAAGGCCAGGGGTTTGTCCTTTGCACTCGGGACACAAGGCTGGGCTTCCGTGGCTGTCATGAATGCTGTGGCCCCGGGGAACTTGAGGCTCCATGTCCTTCCCTGTCCTGACACACACTGCCTGTCTTTGCAGAGCCGTCAGGCCATGGGAACTTCTCAGCCTGTCGTGGGGGTCCTCGTCCTAGGGAAACAGTTTATGTGTATGAGCTGCGGGAGTCAGGTTGTCCAGAGACACAGCGGAGTAGAAAAGGGAGCAGGCAGGTGGATGTAAGGGAAGATCTATTAGATTTATTAGAAGAATCGGCTCACGTGATCATGGAGGCTGAGAAGGCCCCCCATCTGCCATCTGCAGACCCGTGAAAGCGGGGCCTGTGATCCAGTCCGAGTCTGAAGGCCTAACGACCAAGGGGGTGGAGGGTCTAAGTCCACGTCCCGAGGCCCGAGAACCGAGAACCGGGCACACTGGCGTCCGAGGGCAGAAAACAATGGGTGTCCCAGCTCAAGTAGAAATCAAATTCCCCCTTTCTCCATCTTTTTTGCTCTGTCTGGGTCCCGAACAGATTGGGTGATGCCCACCCACACTGGGGAGAGACATCTGCTTCCCTCAGTTCACCAATTGCTGGTAACTTCTGGAAACCCCCTCCCGGGCAAACCCTGGAGAAGGGGCTCTTTAGAGCCCAAGAGGTTAGTCAGGTTCCCTGGTTGCTGCCTCCTGATGCATGAAGCTTCACCAGCAGGGGGCGCCCGTGCTTCCCACTGTGTGCTGGCATGCAAAGTGCCTGTGCTGTGGTTTGATCTCAAGAACTTTCTGTGGGAAGTGCTATCATTATCCCCATCCAGCCAGGTGAACTGAGGCTAAGGGAGGCTAATAAATCTGTCCCCAGGGCACACAGCTCCCTGCTGCGGGGTCCTCTGCGGTGCAATGTGGAGTAATTAGACCCGAATGGTTCTCTGTCTCCTACAGCAAAGGCCAGAATCTGTTTCTCCACAGAAATAAACCGACTCTGGGACATACAGTGCTAGACGAGCAGTGAGGGGCAGTACTTACACCAAAAAAATTTTTTTTTCTCCATGAGACAAAGGAATTGAACAGAAAGTAGCTGTTACTCTCCGCAGCAGAGATGTACACAGTGGATTCAGGCACCCTGGGTGGGGCACCTGGGGAAGTGGAAAGGCCGAGCTCTGGGCTCCCCGCTTCAATCACAGCATCATTTCCCGTGGTGGGGTTCCCTATAAAACTTCATTGGAGCCCATTCCACAAGAGCAAAATGACAAAGACGGATCACATGACTTTACATCCCGTCCAGACTTGCAACAAAGGTGAAAACAGCCCTTCGTGCCCAGGCCACCCCCGTGCTGCTCCCCTGGTGCCCAACTGTGTGATGCGAAAGGAAACCACAAGTTCTCTCATCCGAGGTGCGCTGCTTACGAAAAAATAAACACGAGAAACAAAAACCAAAAAAAACGAAACCATAACCCTAGCCTGTTATAAAGTCAATTTTTCTCAAGTCTGGACCACAAATACCACTCATCATCACCATCATTTATTATAAAGGACATTTTAATATAAAAAGGATGCAAGTTAGAGCTTTATGAAAACAGCCCTCACTTTCCTCCTTTTGCTCCATGCTGGGGAAGATGTCCCAGCCACAGCAAGAGTGTACACTGCTAGCCTCTGGGCGGTCAGGCGGCCACGGCCGACGAGTCCAGTCCCTGAGCAGAGCACTCCAGCCTCAGGTGATGGAGGAGCAGAGTGGAAAACGCATGGATTTGAGAGCCGGGCCTGGGTGCAGACCCCATCTCTAATCCTCACGGGTCAGAGAGGCCTTGAAAGGTGATGAGAGCAATTACAGAACTGAGTTTTACTTACATTTTATTTGTCTGAATGTAAACAGCGTATGTGGCTTGTGGCTATAGTACTGAGCAGCACAGGTATAGACGCTACCCCTCCGTGAATTGAGTTCACAGCCACATTCCGTCGGGGGCAGCCCTCATTCTGCCAGCCAGCAGCCTCCTCCAAGTCAACCGAACCTGTTTGGTTTTCCCCATTTTGTGCTGACGGTGTCCTTCCTTGTTTCGACCTACACTATTGGGTCTTTGTGTCTCTGTGAAGTTTCATAAAATTAGTCTATAACTTGAGCTTTTAAGCAATAGAAGCAATCTTTAAAAATTTTTATTTATTTACTTATTTATTTAGAGAGTGGGGCGGTGGACAGAGGGAAAGAAAGAGAAGCTTAAGCAGGCTCCATGCCTAGCACGGAGCCCGATGTGGAGACGGACCTCATGACTGAGATCGTGACCTGAGCCAGGATAGGAGTCGGACACTTAACGGACTGAGCCACCCAGGTGCTGCAGTAGAAGCAATCTTTAATAGAAATTTTCAAAATGGGCTTCTGGGTGCTCAGACGGTGGCACCTGCCTTCAGTCCAGGTCATGATCTCCAGGTCCTGGGATCAAGCCCCACGTCTGGCTCCCAGCTCAGCGGGGAGTCTGCTTCTCCCCGTTTGTGCTCTCTCTCTCAAATGAATAAAATCTTAAATAAATAAATAATCCTTGTTACCGTAGGTGTTAACTGTAAGTGTAAGATATTCTTATATCCCAACTCAGGCTGACAGACTTTCCTTCCTTGGGCCCCAATTTTTCACGGCTGTGGCATGACTATGAACACACTACCACAACCGGATGTTTCCCCAGCTTCACCTCAGTAAACATCTGTGGCAGGGTGAGGAGGGGGCTTAGTACCCACCACCTCTCCCATCCAGTAGAACAGGCTACTTCTCCTAGAAGGAGACTCAAAAGAAATCAGCAGAGTCAGGTTTAGGTATGAGGCTAAGGCCAGGTAAGTTTTTATTATATTTAGAAAAAAAAAAAGTCACTGACAATAAAAGTTAAGTCACTCAAAACGAATGAGTTTTTGAAGACCCTGTAGTTCTTCAATGGCAGCATTTGGACCCACCGCCCAAGCCGGTCTTAACCCAACCGAGGTGCTGGAAGGCAGAGCACACGGTTGTGCCCATGAGGCCAATGAGGGCTATGGAGCCCACGACCCCGCGACTCCGCTTGCTGGGCTCTGAAACAGGAGAGAGAACAGAGGTGACTGGAGGTGCCAGACAGAGGACAATGCCGTCAACACCCACCAGCCATTCTAGCAAGGCATCGGGGGTCGCGCGTCAGACCATCTGGTCCTAAGAGGTCAACCAACGCCTGGCCTCAGTGGCCAGTAAGTCAGCTATGGCGTGCCAAGAAATGTGTCCCCAGAGTCTTCTCTGGACCCTCAGAGAACTGGGGATAATAATTAGAACAACTGTGCTCCAGGACCTCTGGGGGTGTCCCCACTTTCAAGAGGTAAGTAGAGTCAAGAGTCTCTCCCTGTTCTCTCTAGGGGAACCATTTATCGTAGTGAATTAGCAGCGGGGGCTCTGGGGTCGGGCTGCCTGGGTTTAAATCCTGGCTTCCCAGTTTACACGAGTAGCTCTGAGCCTCCGTTTTCCATCTATAGCACAGGACACACTATCTGCATCACAGAAATGCTAGCAGGTTAAACAGCATCCACCGGATCTCAGAGCAGCAACGGACACACACGAAGTGCTCAGTACAAATAGGTTTTGTTACTTTTCAAAGGTTAGTAAGAAGGAAGATACCAGAGCTTCCCCCTAAACACCGAAGTACGTCTCCTTTTCTTAAAGCCCCGCTAAGAAGAAAAATACAGTGGCATGGGATTTTTAATTTGTTTCCTTGGCAGATGTCGTGATGTACTCACCTCCTGTGTAATAACCATAAGCATAAAGAACTCGTCCAACAATCCAGGCCAAGCCCAGGCCAGAAGCTACACGCTGCAAGAGAAGGGCTGGATCAGTATCAGCACTGGAGAAACATTAACATCTAAGGCTGAAGACACAATGCTCTCCCAAAACTTCCGTGGATATGGTAAAACACTCCCCCAACAAAGTTAGGGTAGAGGCATGTTCTTTGTCTCAGGAAAATCAAAGATCTGTGATTCTTCTATGAACTGCTTGTGGATGGGGAAGGTGAGGGCTGACCTTCCTGGTGGATGGGGTGGAAGGAACCTTCTGGCTTGCCCTGGGGACTGAGGTGTGGACATATGAGAGAGGGAGAGGCAGGCCGGGGGTGGGGCATGAAGGGTAAGCCCCAAGAGGACCCTGACCCCAAGGCAGGACTGACGGAGAAGCCTGGCTGTCTCCATGGGCCTGCCACTGCTTCTCTGAGGCTCCCCCGTCACTGTCCCCCAGAAGGGGTCAGAGCAGGCTGTGCTGCGGCCCGCACTTGGGCTGAGGGCTCCGCTAGAAAAAGTGGGCAGAGCGTGTCCTGTTGTCATCCCAGAACATGTGGTCTTGGAGGCAGACGTCTCCCCCTTCCATGGCCCTTGAGAAGAGAGAGTAAAACTCACGTAAGATGACTAGTCCTACGTGAGCGCCATCCTGGGGTGACCGTCTGGTCAAAACCAGTCAGGACAGACTGGGAGGGGGAGCGGGCACATGAAACGTTGCACACCAGTCTTCATGTGCCTTCACCATTCATCAGTGGCTTCCCAAGGGGTAAGGTTAGTGCTTTAGGATTTGTTTAGTTGATCTGGGGTAAGGTTAATGATCAGGTGTGTGAAACCACCGAAAATAAAAATCCCGGGCCCCTAAGTCACTATGGGCAACCTGCCAGGCCCTGCTTGGCCGTAATGTTGCACAGTTACCACCAGATGTCCCCAGAGTAGTTCTTTGAGTCTTAGAGCCCTAAGTGCAGGAATGGAGTCTAGGGCAGACAGACTGGGAAGGGGATAGGGGTGGACATGGGGATGCCTCACTAGAGGGACTGGCTTGTCGTGCTTTATTTCGGTAAGGTACACCGCACACCACACTCCAGCCACGAGCCGTCACGGCCTACAAGGCCCTGTGGTCTGCTCCCCACGGAAGCCGTGCCGCCCCACTCACTGTTCACCAGACAGACTGGACGGGCTCTGGCTTCAGGGCCTTGCTCTCGCGCTTTGCCCAAAGACATCTACCACCCGCGACACCTGCTCCCTACCCTTCTGTAACTTTTGCCTCATTGTCACCTTGGCAGCTGCCACAGTCCTCACCTGACGTCCTCACTCACAGCGGTCTCCCGATCTGGAACTCCATTCCCTCCCGCCTGCTGGGTTTTCCTCCGTGGCACGCATCGCCTTGTGGCGAACTGCATCATGTACTTGTGTGCTAGAGTCAATGACCCTGAGTAAGAGTTAACCCGGTGTCTGGGTCTGTTTGGTTCACCGCTGTGACCTCAGGTGACCCATCAATGCCTGACTATGACAAAGGAGAAAATCACGGACATGAACCCTGCAGGATCAGACCTGGGTTCAAATTCTTCTATTTTCTACGTGGCTATTTGCCCCTGGGATGGTTATATAGTATCCAAGAGGCTTCTCCTGATCTATTAAAAAAAATGGGGAAGGTTCTATATGCCTTAAAGAACTTTTTAGCAAGAATGAAATTCTTCTTAATGGGCACTGAAGATGTTCATTCAATATCCACTTCCTGCGTTCCTCCCTAATAGTTCAGAGAACTAAGTCCAAACAGACGGGCGCCTGGGTGGCTTAGTCAGTTAAGGGTCTGCCTTTGGCTTGGGTTTTGATCCCAGGACGCTGGGATCCAGTCCCATGTCGGGCTCCTTGGTCAGCGGTTCCCCCTGACTCCCTACCCCCCACCTTATGCACATACTCTCTAATAAAATCTTTTAAAAAATCCAAATAGATGAAAACTCCTTGGGAAAACTTACCGGGTGGTAAACACCTCCAACAGCTAGGAAAAATAAGAAGGGAGAATACACTTCCAGCCTGGAATAGACAGAGACCGTTTTGTAAGAAGTGCCCATCTGACGTGTGCCCGTACCCCTTAGGCTCTTATTTGCTGAGTCAGACACTGGAGAGTAAAACTGAACGCTGAGGGCAGGGAGAGGCCCTACCACTAGGATCCACCCTCTTTCCTCCTGCGTGGGAGCCAAAGTCCACAGCTCTGAATACTCTAACGAGGAAGGTGGTGGCTAATGCCAGCGGATTTCCTTCCAGAGCTCACAGCCACTCCCTCCCCAGGGCTGGGAGATTCAATCTCAGCCTAGACAGGAAGCCTGGCGAATGCTGCTGAAGGCCAATGCAACTTGAAAGACATTTTTGAAGGATTATCCAGAACCCCACTCTTCTAACAACTCTGAATATTCAGTCTGTCCACAGACATATTTTCTAAGACTCTTTTAGCTCCCGATCATCATCCCAGCTGCTACTCAGTGAACAGGAGGACCAAAAGCCGAGGTGCTGGACAGAGGACACAACACTGCAGACCTCCCCAGGGGTGTGCGGGGCCGACACTCACGTGTTCTGGTGGGCGCGCTGAATGCAGTTGAAAAGGTGCCCATTCTCAGGGTCCGTGCTGTACATGGTGGGATACTGTGAGGACAAGATACCGTGGATCGAATGGTCAAGAGCAGCAGCATTGAGTGTTGAGTTACAGCCAAACTCCAAGATCATCTATCCTCAAGCAACTTCTACTTTACCCTTGACAGGTGATCACTTTCTGCCTGACACTTGCAGTGGGGTCTCAACTCTCAGAAGCAGATTCAATATATTTCTGTTAATATCCAGTCCTACGAATGTATGTCTGTGCCACAGTCACACAAGGGAGGGAGGCAGCTTGAGCCAGACTCCCTGCCCTTGACATTGTGTCGTGACTGTTGGATTCCCCACACAGCACAAAGACACCCCAGGGGAACATCTCCTTCCCACGAGCTATCAGATACTGCAACCTTCTAAGATTTTCTTTAATGGGAGAACAGAAATTGAGTGTGAGAACTTTAATGGATGTGTCCATTAAAAAAAAAAAAAAAGGAAAATCCATAGGAAAACTTAAAAAGAAGCTCTAGTCAGAGTCTAACAATAAGTTGCTGAACAGAAGCAGACATTTGAGTTTGCTCACCAGGGACAACCCCAGTAATTAGCCTTTTTAGATCAGCAGGAACGAAAGGAAGCATTTCATAGACCTCCTTCTTAGGTCTACCGTCTAAGCCCAGGCTAACCTCAGCCCCACACGTTTCTTCACTTGGGAAACAATCACCTTACAACACCATTTTTAAAGTGGCACATGAGGAAGACTTACCACTTAACTCTATTTAGTTACTTTGTATTACTTATGTTTAAAAATCCAAGTATAATTGACACACATGAGTTTCGTGTAACGTAATGATTTGATGTATGTGTGTGTGGTGGAGTGATCACAGTAAGTCTAGGTACCACAGTTGCAGCGTTTTCTTTTGATGAGAGCATTTAATATTTGCTCTTAGCAACTTTCAAATATATAATGGAGAATTATTCATTATGGCTGCCATGCTGTACCTTGTAGCTCTTGTTTTTTTAGATTCCCCATGTAAGTGAGGTCATGAAATCTAGGTCTTTCACTGATTTATATCACTTAGGATGAGGCCCTCAAAGTCCATCAATGTTGTCACAAATGGCAAGATTTCATTCTTTTCTATGGCTGAGTAATATATATATATAATGTGTGTGTGTATATATATATATAACACATATATATGTACATAAATACGTATATGCACATGTGCGCGCACGCGTGCGCTCGCACACACACACACACACATCTTTATCCACTCATCCACTGATGGACACTTGGGTTACTTCCATGGCTTGGCTACCGTAAATAGTGCTGTTATGAACATGGGGTGCACAGATCTTCTTGAGTCAGTGTTTTCATTTTTTCTTTTTTTGGGGATAAATACCCAGAAGTGAAACTGTTGCATTATACTGTCGTTCTATTTTTAATTTTTTGAAGACCCTCCATTATTTTCCATAGTGGCTGCACCAATTTACATTCCCACCAACAGTGTGTTCCCTTTTCTCCCCCTTCGACAGCTTTGGCTATTTCTTCTCGTTTTGCTCATAGCCATTCCCCACCGGGCGTGAGGCAGCATCTCACTGTGGTTTGATTTGCATTTTCCCGATGATGAGTGACGGTGAGCACCCTTCCAGGTGCCTGCGGGCCGTCTGTATGTGGTCTTTAGAAAAATGGCTGTTTGGCTCCTTTGCCCAGTTTCTAAATTTCTAAATTCTAAAATTTTTTTAATTATTATTATATTTTTTTGCTATTGAGTTGTATGAATTACACATTTTGGAAATTAACCCCTTATCAGATGTATGATTCGCACAAATTCCTTCCATGCAGTAGGTGGCACTTTCCATTTTGTTGGCAATTTCCTTTGCTGTGCAGCAGCTTTCTGGTTTGATGTGGTCCTGCCTGTTTACCCTCGCTAGAAAATAACACTCTTCCTGGCACACAGCTCCAGCCAAAGGCCATACCGTTCTCACCCCAACACAGTTGGTCTTTCTACAAAGAGATCAAGTGAAAACAAGATGGAGACGGCTCCCCAGCAGGGCCCCCCATTTCCTGCCTTCTTCCTGCCTGAAAAGGGCAGGATTTCGAGTGGATGTGGTCCTCAGACTGCCACTGCTGGCCTCTGGCTTCTCACCTCTCCTTCCATGACTGAAAAGAAGTTCTTGCCTCAACAGATCTAGGATCCCACTCACCTCCACTTTGTACTTCTTTCGGGCCTTGGAAACGTTGATGGCTAGATGAGCTACCATTATGAAGCTGGCGGCACCGGTGAGAACCACAAAACCATATTCCTTAGAGAGGACAGCCATGCTGGCTCTGTGGAAAGGAGACGAGTTAGGATACCACCCAGCACCGCAGGCGCCCATCGCAGGAGGCCCGCAGCTCGGGGCTTCACTCCCTCTGAAGGTCTACCTACAGGTCAGAAAGCTGTGAGTAAACGTGATGCAGACGTCACTGTGTGTCACACAACAGACTCTTATGCAAGTATGCAATGTACATGCAGAAGAGCGTGTGATCATATCACGTGTTCTCTTCCAATGAAGCTGTACCACTGCGGTAGGCATTGCTGGAAGAGGACACAACTGCTGAAAAACCATAGTTTCACAAAAAAAAAAAAAGGTTAACAGGGTTAATAAAAATAATTTTTAAAAAAGGTTAATAAATCCCTTAATAAATGTAAAGGATTTATTAAATTTGAGAGAGAGGAGAGAGGTGGGGGGGCGAGGCAGGATATGAAACAATATACGGTGATTCCAAGTTTTTGCGAGTCTGTTGGCATGGGAGGGGGTCACTGAGGGCAGGCACCCTGGACTCCCTTTGATCCTGGGGCACACGCTGGTCTGGGAGAGGGCAGGAGAGCCAGTGGCAGGCGGAGCCCATCACACTGCTAAGAGACTGGGCTCTGGGCAGCTCCGGGGAGCCAGGTCCACTCCTCGCTTCAAAACTAGCCCCAGGACGTGATCTGACGCCTGCAACTTATCTGAAATGGATCAGGAAAGGACAATACAAACCAACAGAGCCAAGTGTTAACTATGGAAACCGGACAGTGGCTCTACGGATGGTAAATGTATGATCCTTCCAGCTTTTCTGTATATTCGAAAAATGTCATTATAAAATGGAGAACAAGCGAATCTTAGCATTTTTCAGGGTTCTACCATTTGAGCTATTTTAGTTACTGTTCTGCCCCAGAAGGAAAGGAAAGAGAAGAAACGGACTGGCCAGCAAGAAGAGAACTTGGCAGGTGGGAGGAGGCCCTCATCATCTCACGGTAGGATCAGTGCCGGCCGTCCAACTGCTCTGACTTTGGTCGGCAGACCACTGAGGCAGGCAGGACACGGAGCACAGCCAGGCTGATTCCCAAGATCCTCACCTGCCCAGGCACCGCGGGCCAGGCTGCCACAGGCCAGCAGCTCCTGCCTATGTTCTGCATCTGGTTTAAAACATCCACCCTCCTAACTCGCTCATTGCAATCTGTCCTCCAAGCCTAGGTGGGCTCCCCTGCCCCAGAGTGTTTCTGGTTGACCTCACCAACAACCCAGCAAAGATGGAATAACCCTATTTCCCAAAGAATACCCCGATGGTGAAGGCACATTGCTGGGTCCAAAACAGAAGGCACCAGAGCTGGGATTCACATTTAGATTCTAATCCAGTTCCAACGTTCGCTTTTAATCCCACTTGAAAACAGAGAGCTGCGCTGATGCTGGGGTCAAGCGCCTTTCTCAGTGTGGAATTTGGGGCCAGAAAGCAGCTCTGTTCTTCAAAAGTACTCTTCCATTAGGACTCAAAAGTGACATTTACTGCTGAAGTCCTAAAGTCTGCACTGCCACCCCTTCACCATCCATAATAATTCTCCCCAGTTTCTCCTTCTACATTCTTTACCCTGCACGGCATCCCAGGGGTGCTCAGCCCGCCTTGCTTGGGTTAGGGAAGGAGGGGACACACTGCAAAGGGTTATCGCCATGACTCAGCACAGGAACGCCTCCTGGACACTCTCTCCCCACCATCAGGTATGGCTGCAGAAAGCAAGCGGTCTCTGGCTGCCCTCCAAACCTTCCTGCCCTCATTCCCTTCTAGAATTAGTTGCTTCCTGAAATGCAGAAAATCAGCTCCAGGAGGTAGCAGTTACCGAGACAAAAATATAAGACGAATCCTGAACACCTCTTTGAAAATAGCAATGGGTGACCCTCCCAACCTATGTGATGTACTTGGGGCTGAATAGCATTTGGCTAGACAGGTCATTTAAAATGAAGCTGTCACTCACTCTGTCAGGACAGTCAATTAAGCATAGTTGGCTTAGGTCAGTATTTGCACGCCAAAAGAGTCCTGAAGTGAGAGCCCATTTCCAGACCCCAGTCTCCAGACAGGACGCCAGGCTCCCTGGCAGCATGGGGTCACCCGTGTTTGTGTAGCACTTTTCAGCCACTTTTACCCCCCCTCAAAAATCCCATTAGCTTCACTTCCCAGAGAAGGAAATGGAGGCTCAAGCAGAAGAAAGCAGAACTAAGACCCAAGCGGGTTTTAGAATTCTTCCCCAAATACCCAGGCATGGCAAAATTTCATGGCTTAGTCACCGCCCTTGGTTTTCCTGGTTTGCACCACCTTGGGGTATGAGAAGCTAAGTGGCCAGACAGGTACCTCTTGAGTAGATCTTTCTGTTGCAGGCAATGAACACTCAGGTGACTGCTCAAAAAGTTACAATCTGAAATTAGTATTTACTACTGAGCTCCTCTCCCAAAGTGTGTATGTAATCTGGGATTCACACTCGAGTGAAAGCGACCCTCCTCCTCCCTTGCTCCAGTGATGGGTATTAGGGAAAAGCAATCTGGGTAGGGGCAAGCAGAACCAGAAGAACAAGTACCTTTCAAGGGCAGAGAATTTATAGTAAGGGGGACCCAGAGTCCAGTGCTAGAGTGGGTGGTTTGCAAAAGACTGCATAGCGAGCCGTGGGACAGCAAGTGTGCTCACATGGGGGCAAAGTGCCTACCTCCCTGAACCTCTCCCTGCAGGAGCCTGGACATACCTGCAAAGACGCTAGAACAAAGTCCAGGAAGCCAGCTGTAGGATGGGCAGCACAGCCCTCCATGACCCCCTGGTACTCCCGCCAAGTGAGGAGTCCTGCTTCAAACGCCAGAGCAGGGTGTGCTACCCAGCTCCCACAAGGGGTGACTGTGTTTAACATCCTGATGCCAAGCACAGAGTGTGCCTACAGACACCTGTGGAATAAACAAAGCACGCCACCGTGCCACCGCTCGATGCGGCTTTTGGGAATGACACCTCCAACCAACAGAATGTTTGTCACCTGGAACTAAGCCTCACATAGAGCAGGCGCCTAAGGAATTTAAGTTCCCTTTTGTTCTCCTTAAAAGTATCTACTAAAACCTCTGAAGCAGAGAAAGACAAGGTCAGGACACGAAAAAAGCTCTGTCACTATCGCTGTTGAAAACATAAATCCAACAGGGACTGGAAAATGGTTCAGGTTTGTCCTTTCACAAACTCAGTCCGAGTTCCCCCCACTCTCCCCAAAATTCCCATCACCGGCTGAGTCCTTCTGTTCTGAGGAATGCAGGGCAAAGACATGGATGCTCCCACCCCTTAAAGATTGGCCTTTGTGGGTTCGGGTGCAGGTGTGCACACTGGTTAAGAGGAGGCAGTGCAGTTGACAGAGGCCCAGCCCTGGCAGCCTCAGCCACAGCCACGCCCGAGGCTGTCCCAGCCCTGGAGCTGGCAGATAGCTTCTCTGGGGCACAGGCTTCCGCACCTCTGGCATGGGCGCTCCCCGCGCTGCACTTCACACTTTGTTGATTACATACCTGCTCTGCTCACCAGCAACCCTTCCAGCGACCCAAGAGGATAAGGTGCTCTTGGGGGTGGGAGCTCTGCCCTAGACCTGGGTCTTGGACATGGTGCCAGATGCACAGCATGTGGCCTAACAGCCCCTTGGGAGCTCAGTTTCCAAAGCAGGTCTAGAGTCCTCTGCAACCCGCCTGGCTGTACAATGGCGTTTGTTAATCATCACCCTGTTTTCGAGGCTGGTTGCACTCCAGCTGTGTATATGAGAAGCTATAATCTGTATAAACAGGACAGAATTTAGGTGCCTATTTAAAAGTACCTCATCCGCACGATTACACAGTGGTGGGGAAGTGCAAAAGCGAACCCTCTGGAGAAGAGCCCGGCAGCGGGAATATTCTTTACATCTTTCATACCTTCTGATTCGTTAGTTCACTGGGAAGCTAGCTGGAGGCCATAATCAGACACTCAGATAGATTTGGTTCAAAGACATTCACCTAAGCACCATTTGTAACAGTAACAACAGCAATGGCACAATGACCAGGAAAAGAGGACTAATTAAAAAAACAAGTGCACCCATAAACAGAATAGTGTATAACCACTAAAATGGCGTGCACATGATTAAAGGTGCTGAAATGGGCTTAACATAAAGCATGTTAGGTTAAAAAATTTCAAAAAGTGTATGTATATACAGAATAATCTTAGTTTTTTTCCCTAACAGGAGAAATTTTAAAAGAAAGTATCAAAATTATAAGCTTAATTATTCCCAGACAGGAAAACTGTAGACTTCCTTTGTACTTTCCTATAATTTCCACGATGAGCAGATACAGACCAAAAAGTCATATGGAAATGGCCTGACAACAGGAATTGAGAAATCAGAGAACTAGACAATACACGGCTATGGGACCAGTCATATGGGACTTCCAGCCTGAATCTCGTCACTCACTCAGGATGTTCTGGAATGACACTGAGCTCAGTACCCAGTTGCCACACTTCCTAGCTGTGTGTCCTTGGGGGAAATTCTTCACGTATTTCAGCGGCTTCAGCCTCCGTATCTGTCAAATGGAGACACTGGTGGTACCCACCTGCCCCTGCAGTTGTTGCGAGGAAGCCTTGGGGAGACTCGGGTATGGGGATGCTCTCAGCGCCCAGCATGACGACTGGCAGGTGCGGAACACTCAGCAGAAGTTTGGGATTAGGTTGTGTCATGTGTTAATGTGAACGGTCTCTGCCCTGATTCAATTATAAAAGGGGATGTTTGAACGAATGATAATCTACATTTAAGAATTTATTTAGGGGACGCCTGGGTGGCTCAGTTGGTTAAGCAGCTGCCTTCGGCTCAGGTCATGATCCCAGCGTCCTGGGATCGAGTCCCGCATCGGGCTCCTTGCTCAGCAGGGAGCCTGCTTCTCCCTCTGCCTCTGCCTGCCATTCTGTCTGCCTGTACTCGCTCTCTCTCCCTCTCTCTCTGACAAATAAATAAATAAAATCTTTAAAAAAAAAAAGAATTTATTTAGAATGGCTATTTTAACACAGCTAACTTATAACTATATATACTCACTTCTTTTTCTGAACTCCTAGCCAGCTGTGTTCAAGTATCCGAAAAGCAGGAGTGTTCAGGAGGAAGCAGGTTTCCAGCGTGGACCTCGGAAACTGGCACTGTGGCCAGAGAGGCCCGAGAGGGGAGGTGAGCATGTGTTCACCTGCTTCTTGCTTGTTCAAGTTTACTGAGCACCTGCTGTGCACCGCTCACTGGGGACCCCCATGTTGGAGATGAAGAGCCCAGACTTGGGTCCCTGCCCTCATGAGGCTCATGTTCTCCTGGGAGAAACAGGCAAACCAGCAACTTGAACACACACCCAGTTCCAGATCTTCCCCTTCAGCGCCATGATCAGGAGCTGGGGACCCATGTACCCTACAAAATGGAAGTGCATGTACTGGGAAAGGCAGAAACAGCACAGAAGGGTTTCTGTCTCCCCTCCCGTGCTTCAGTTACCTGTTCCCCAGCCGGCCGTCTGGAGATGAGTCACAATTGTTCAGCTGAAAGGATATTAAGTTGAAGGTTTAAAAGAAACTAGATTTTGTATTTCATTTCCTATCACTTATTTAAGAGTAGAGGTCCTTTTGGAAATGTTTTTACTCCTAGACTTGAATACTGTTTTATGATTTGTCTTCTCCTATGCAGAGATCCACAGGTATAGAGACAGCAGGATATGAGACTCATGTTCTGGAGTCAGATGGGTTTGTGTTTAGATGCTCGCTGCCTCTGTGAGTTTGGGAATGTCATCTAATTTCTCTACAGAACAGGAGAATACTAACTACTTATTTCACAGGATGATTTGAGGAATTAAGGAAATAAACTAGGGGTGCCTGGGTGGTCAGAAAAACATCTGGTTTGGGCTCAGTTCGTGATCTCAGGGTCGTGAGATCGAACCCCACGTCGGGCTCTGTGCACAGCATGGAGTCTGCTTGGGACTCTCTCTCTAACCCTCTGCTCTTCCTCCCACATGCTCTTTTTCTCTCTAAAATAAATAAATCTTAAAAAAAAAAACACAAAGGAAATAAACTAGATAAGCTTCTGGTATGAACAACTTAATACATGCTGGCCCAAATATGAAGGCATATTGTAAACACTGGTAAGTGTGTGTCTCTGCCCACATAGGTCATACTTCCTAAATAAGGAGACACTGGTTTTCCTACAAATCAGTAAGGTGCTCTGACTCAGAAATTAGGTCTGACTCTGTTGGCAACAGATTCAAATTCAGCAAAACGCTGGTCGACTTAGATTCCCAGTGTGGGCAGCATACAGTGTCTAGGGAGAATTAGTTTTCTAGTGTGGACAGCACAATGTACCTAAGAACACTAATTTACTCATTCAACCACAACATGAAAATGCTTACTGTATGCCAGGCATCTGCTGAGGGGTGGGGGACACAGCAGTGGACAGGATGGGGTCCCCATCCTTAAGTCATCGACATTCGAATGAGGATAGAAGTCTGATAAGAAATACGCCAAGGCGTTCGCTCACACTCAACAGCAATCGTACAGCCATATAAATGTCAAAGAAATGTATTATATATTTAAACCCACATGGTACCATATGTCAATTATATCTCAATTAAGACTGGGAAGACTTGGCTGCAGCGACATTCACACCCCCACACAAACGGCACTCAACATTCCGGGCAGAGAATATTCAGGTCAGAGTTCACGCCAAGTGCCAAGGCCCCAGGGAAGGAGAAGCCTGGCACACTCGTGGGACAGAAAGGCGGCTGGTGTGGCCAGCCCTCCCGCCACCCCCGCAGATGGGGGGAGCACTAGGAGACAGGATCCAGATCATGAGAGGGGCTTTTACCCACCACGGAACAGTCAGTACTTGCTGCTTCTCCCCCCAGGGACTAAGAAGAGGGGAAGGGAGGAGGCAAAAGTGCAAGACTTTTGTGTGTTAGTAGCAGAAATGTTCACTTCCCAAAGGGCAAGGTGTACAACCAAGCAAGCAGCCCCACGGTTAGCCAAGATGGCCCTGGGGGAGGACTCAGCTCTTCCACATGGAAAGAGCTTCCAAGGCACGAAGAATGGGACCAGTACCGACCCCAAATGGAAGGAAGGAAGAGCTCCAAAGAGGAACCAATGGACACCTGCGCCAAGATGCATGAACAGACCAAGATGTGTTCTTGGCTTTGGTGAGGGCGACCCTTGGACAGCCGGGTTTTAGGGGAAGGGGAGAAGGTGGGAGCCCCTGTGCTGAGGGTTAAGAAACAAGTGCCGCAGGACATCGCGGGCAGCTCCGCCTCCTGTATCCGTTCCGCTGGCCCATCCTGCCCATGCTTGGTCCAGTGCCAGGTCCTACCCCTTCCTCCACCACGCCTGTACTCTGCACTGACCCGCGTGGGCTGCAGGCGTGCGCCTGAATGTGCACATGTGTTCCAGGCTGCTCGCTTAGCTATTCCCACACATACTTGAACGAACACTGATCGATGGAAATAGTACACATTTCCGACCATGCTAGGGGAAGAGAACGTCTCCTGCTTACATTTTCTTTTCTTTTTTTTTTTTTTAAAAGATTTTATTTATTTATTTGACAGAGAGAGATCACAAGTAGGCAGAGATGCAGACAGAGAGAGAAGGAAGCAGGCTCCCTGCTGAGCAGAGAGCCCGACGCGGGACTCGATCCCAGGACCCTGAGATCATGACCTGAGCCGAAGGCAGCGGCTTAACCCACTGAGCCACCCAGGCGCCCTCCTGCTTACATTTTCTATAGTAACTTCCAGGAGGACAAAATCACAGTTCGGGGCTGTCCTATGTTGCACATCAATGGTTCTCAAACTTCAGCAGCATCAAGGTCAACTGTTAAAATGCACCCCATTCCCCAGAGTCTCTGATCCTTAGTGGGGCTTGGCAATCTGCATTTCTTTCCCTCTTTCTCTCTTCCTTCTTTCCTTCCTTTCTTTAAAGAGAGAATGACCCTTAAGCAGGCTCTACACCCAAACTAACTCCTCACGGAGTTTTCCAGCCCACGTGGCAGAAATAGCAAAATGGGAAATAGTATCTATCACCACTACATCCCGAACACATCCTAGAAGACCTACTACTTCTCCCCCGTCCGGCCCATGGGAGAGTTTACATCAATTAACAACTCCCCACGGCGATCCTGTGTGGTAGTTACTGTTCTCAACCCTATTTCACAGAGAAGAAAACTGAGGCAAAAGTAGTTCAGCCACTTGTCTAAGGCCCCACATCTAGTGAGTGCAAAGCTGAGGTCTCAACACAAGCCAACTGACCCCCGGGGTCTACCTCTTTGCTACCACACCCCCCTGTGAAGCGTTTGCCCCTTACCCAGGAGTTAGGTTACTCCTTCCCCCACAGTAGGGAGTGGTGAGGAGACACACCTTTGCAGAACTCCAGCTCCAGAGCAGGACCTGCGGTTTCTAGGCAGGGGCCAAGTGGAGGAACAGAGCAGGAGCACCAGAGCCCAGGGGAAGGGAGAGCCGGATCCATGGAATGCTTTACATACAGGATCGCGTCATCCGTGGAAGACAGTTTTACTTTTTCCTTTCCACTGGGAATGCCTTTACTTCTTTTTCCTTGCTAGATCACCCGGACCAGAACCAATATGGTGTTGAAAAGAAGTGACCAGAAAGGACATCTTTATCTTGATCCCCATCTTTGGGGGGAAGTATTCAGGCTTTTATCATTTAATATAATGTTAGCTGTGAGTTGTTTTTTTTTTTAATAGATGCCCTTTTGGAAAATACTTTAAAATGAATTACTTCTACATCATATTTTTTAAAACAGCAACACTTCTAATTGTAACTTTTTTTTAAAAAAAAAGATTTTTATTTATTTATTTGACAGAGATCACAAGTAGGCAGAGAGGCGGGCGGGGGTGGGGGAAGCAGGCTCCCTGCTGAGCAGAGAGCCCCATGCAGGGCTCAATCCCAGGACCCTGAGATCATGACCTGAGCTAAAGGCAGAGGCTTAATCCACTGAGCCACCCAGGCACCCCCTATGTGTAACTTTTTCTTTTTTTTTTAATCAGAGGGTTAAATAGCTGAAAATGATTTTTGGAAGACCTCACCATGGTAAGGAAAGAAAAGCAGTATTTTGAAGCAGGAGAGGTAGAGGACAGTGGGCAACAGACATGGGTTTCCAGGGGGAGACTGGGGCAACTATCTTCAGCCCAGCGGATTTTAAGAAAGCCCCAAGGCACCAGTGCCAAGTGCCCCCTTGAGAAGGGATCGAGCTCGGGCTTCATTGAGAAAACACGCTCCATTCCAGTGTCTGAGTTGGCAACACGGATTTTCATTAGGACATCTGCCTAAGGTAGTCCCCCTACCCCCGCCTCAAGAAATTTCACTGACAGGTTCTCTCTGAAAACATCCCACCATAGCGCTTAGGGGCGTTGCTTTGATTCCCTCCAATTCCTGCCTCTGCCACCACTTCCCCTATCTCACTGGGTAGGGGTTCCTTCAGTTCCAAGGACTACCCAGAACTCTTCCTGAGCCACATTCATCAGAACACCCCAGGGATGAAGCTTTCCTTCAGTATTTACTCAAGTCTCTCTCGGCTGCCAAAAGGAGCTCCCTAGGGTACAATCAACATTGCACAAACGGGAGTAAAAGGCAGGCTTCGTATCTGAGCACTTGCCTCCAACGATCACTTCTGAGCCATGAAATCACATCAATTTATCTTTTACTAAATGAAATCACTTAGATTATTTTTTATTGATTTCTTTTCAACATAACAGAATTCATTGTTTATGAACCACACCCAGTGCTCCATGCAACACGTGCCCTTAGTACCCACCACGTGGCTCCCCCAACCTCCCACCCCCCGCCCCTTCAAAACCCTCAGACTATTTTTCAGAGTCCATAGTCTCTCATGGTTCATCTCCCCTTCCAATTTCCCTCAATTCCCTTAAATATTTAAAATTTTTATTAACATATAATGTTTTATTAGCGCCAGAGGTACAGGTCTGTGAACAGTCAGGCTTACACACTTCACAGCACTCACCATAGCACATACCCTCCCCAACGTCCATAACCCAACCACCCTCTCCCTACCCCTCTCCCACTGGCAACTCTCTGTTTTGTGAGATTAAGAGTCTCTTATGGGTTTGTCTCCCTCCTGATCTCATCTTGTTTCATTTATTCTTTTCCTACCCCCCAAACCCACCACGTTGCATTTCCACTTCCTCATATCAGGGAGATCATATAATAGTTGTCTTTCTCCGACTGATTTATTTCGCTAAGCATAATACCCTCTGGTTCCATCCACGTCATCACAAAATGGCAAGATTTCATTTCTTTTGATGGCTGCATAGTATTCCATTGTGTATATATACCACATCTTCTTTATCCATTCATCTGTTGATGGACATCTAGGTTCTTTCCATAGTTTGGAATTTTTTTTTTAAGATTATATTTATTTATTTGACAGACAGAGATCACAAGTAGGCAGAGAGGCAGGCAGAGAGAGAGAGAGAGAGAGAGAGAGAGAGAGAGAGAAGCAGGCTCCCTGCTGAGCAGAGAGCCCAATGCGGGGCTCCATCCCAGACCCTGGGATCATGACCTGAGCCGAAGGCAGAGGCTTTAACCCACTGAGCCACCCAGGCATCCCTCAACTGGATTTTTTAAAGGAGAAAGGATTTCAGCTTTCAGCTCTCTCTTCGCCCTCAAATAAGCAGATAAAAGCCAAGCTGGACAGTGGTCACCCCCTACTTCCACCTGCAGGACTGTTCTCCTCAAACGGTCCTGCCATGTCTCAGCTGTGTCCCTTTTCACACCCCCAGCAATGGGACAATGAAAAACACTCACAGACTGACTTGGACCCATTCTCCCATGTTTCCTTAAAATTCTTATCTGGTTCCCTGTGCTAGTCATCTGACCTTCCTTATACACAGCTGCTTATTTTATGTGGCAAAACACACCATTCTCACGAGACTAACATAAGGATGGTCACTTAAAGGGCTGGTCTGATCAGTCTCAAATGGACTTCCGTGAGCCCCCAACATGGAAGGTGGTTCTGAGAACTGAGGTTGTGTCCGGTGTCTACTTAGCCTGCTCACGGCCCCCCAGGGCAGCTGCCCAGCCTCACTTCTGCCTCTAGCTGATTAGACAAATGAACAGTCCTCACAATCATCTCAGGTAAGATGACTTTCATGAACCCATGTAGAGCTCAAAGGAGAAATTTTATAGCCTGGAGGGAAGCCACACAAAAGTAATTCCCTGTTTCCATGATGGGAGAGAAAAAAGAATCACAGAATTTCTTTGTGTCCATCCTACATTTTCAAAATGCTAGTTCTGGCCACTTTTGTTTTGTTTTAAAGATTTTATTTATTTGGGAGAGAGAGAGAGTACGAGCAACCACGAATAGAGGAGAGGAAGAAGCAGACTCCCCACTGAGCAGGGAGCCCCATGCGGGACTCGATCCCAGGACCCCAGGATCATGACCTGAGCCAAAGGCAGACACTTAATGAGTGAGGCGCCCAGGCGCCCCCCATTCTGGCCACTTCTACATGAAACAGATAACGAGATCTGTCTGAGTGTAAAGTTTCACGGGACAGCTAGATTTTTTTAAAAAGTACGTGGACATTGAAGAGAAGGAATAATCACCCAGGTGCGGAAGAACAACTACTCTCCACCATTGCACTGTACATTTGGTAGGTATTTCTCCAAGGGCTAAAAGTGCAAGTTAGCTGAATAGGCACAGCATTATTTATGCTGCACTTGATCATGAACTCAGTGAGGCGGAACAGCCGAAGCAGGCCAGAGGGTGAACTTCCCCAGCACATTCTGTGATTCCTCATCGGTGTTCCCGGCAGAACACTTGGAAAGTAGAAGCTAATGATCAGAAGGGTAGGGAGTCTGTCTCTTTTAAGAGATAAATGTGTTATAATCCAAATGCATTCAGCTTTAAAGATTCTTTCTCCCTCTCCCTGTCCCTCCCGCTTGTGCTCTCAAAGAAAAAAAAAGAAATCAAGTTTCCCATGCGGTTTTAATTCCAACACTTCGGGGAACTGTCCGTGCTGCAAACAAACAATACCTAACTGTGTGCACTGGCTGGTGTGGGGGAGGGTGGGGAGGGCGGGGCCAGCATGATGCCCAAGTTCATGGGAATAGTTCTTCCTGAATGGAACAGAGTCTCCCCTAGAAAAAACTGGTAATTCAGCTCCTTAAGACTCTAGGAAGAGTAGACTGTAACAAGACAGAACAACTCCTTCGTTCTCCTTCTGGTGCGATGACAAACTTTCCCAAACAGGTTCTTGACATGAAAGGCTCTGTGGGGTGAGAGGTGTGTTGGCACCTCCCCTAGGAGTCCAGGGCCATGCTGGGCCATCTGGAGCAGGTGTCCCAGGGGATGTGATCCTGGCGACAGCCTGCAGGACGTTTCCTGTGGTCTGGAGGGACCCACCTCAGAGGGCAGGAGAAAGAATGGGGAGAAGCCATGGGGCGCAGAAGATAAAAATCACTTTAACAATTAATAATTCACTAAATGGAGCTGATCTGATACAATCAATGCCAGGCAAACCATTTTACCTAAATAGAGTGCCTACCTCAAGCCCGCACCTACTATCTTCAGTATCGCTTTGGGGAATGGTTTCTTCCCTGATTTATCCCCCACTCCCTGCCGGGCACCACATGAGGCAGTGAGATGTGCAAGGCTCCGATGGTCATCCAGGCTGAGAGCCAAGGTCCTAACCCCACGGAAGACACAGTGATGGGGAGCCAGACAACACAGGAGGACCATGAAACAGGGCCACAGCAGATTGAGAGAAGGGCTCTGAAGGACATCAAGTGATGGGGAAGAGAGACACAGGGCGAGTCAACAGCGAGGACACAGGAGCCAGGACAGGGCTTTGCTTGTGTAAGGAAGAGAAAGGACATCAGTGTGTCTGGAAGGGTAGAGACTAGAAGGGTATGTGCAGTGATACAGATTAGCGTGGTAGGAGAAATCAACTATTAGCGGTAATACCTATTATTAGCTTGTATTATTTAAATGTATGCTAAATACTATTCTAAGTAGCTGACCAGTATTAGCTGCTCAGAGCATACCTACTATATCGTATTACTTTTATTTTGCAGATGAGGAAAAGGTTAAGAGCATCCGAAAGGTTAAGTAATCTGCCCAAGGTCACACAGCCATCACAGAGGAAGCCTGGACTCACACACAGCCAGAGCTGCTGGGCTCCAGAGTCTATGCTTTCCACCCTCACCCTTACTGCCTCTTGATTGGAGTTCAAGTCTGACCACACCTGACTTCTTTTGGAACTTTTCTATCTCCCCAGACTCTCTCCTGAGCATGAACTATATTAATAGGAGTAGAGAGCTAATAATTAACTCCAAGTCTGTGACAGATTAAAGCCTGAGAACTTTCTAGTTGGAAGAAAGAAAAAAACTTGGAAGAGGTCCAAAAAGTAACTTATTTTTAAATTTCTTTTAATGAGTGTCAGCACTGCAGTATGACAAGAGGAAAAATGCTAGGAAGGAAAAACTTCCTCCAGTCTTTCGAGTGTGCAGGTTTGCAAGGAGCAAAGCAACACAGAAATTGGTATTTCTTTTCCCATCATGACTTCCACACAACCTGTGCCTTAACTGACATTACACAGAACTGAAGGTCATGGGGAAATTAAGCCCTGACTTCCACAAGAGGAAAATAAAAATCTCAAATGAGTCACAGTGACACCACTTGGATTTTCCATCCCAAGAAATGTGGGCAGACCATAGTTAATTCTCAGCAGCTGCTGAGTCCTCACAAGGGTATCGGACATTCTGGATAAATGAACCACGGAGCTGCCTGAAACAGGGTTAGTCTCTTTATGCCTGTCTGTATTTAGGATGAAGCTGAGCCAAAATCATTCACTTTGCTTTGGATGGGAATTAAAATACCATAAATTAAGGGGGAAAAAAAAAGAGTGAACTAAAGCACCAAAGTATTAGAAAACTGAGTTCAGTTAATGAACAGGTCAACGCTGGCAAGAACTCAGAGGGTCAACAGGGGGACTTAGAAGCCCAAACGATGAAATCCTTAAAAGTATTTGCAAATGTTATTTGGAAAGTACTGCAATTTTTCCCAGCTCCTCATTGATGTTTTTCTCCTCACAAGGGTTAAGTAGGTAGGTAGACACTGGAAGAGAGGGTGAGGGAAACAGGAATGCTTTTGTACACAGTAGTATCCTAGCTCATAACTGCTGAATCCTCCTTTTTCAGGAGGACTGCAAACTCATAAGTGGTATGGATGAATTCAACTGCAGAAACTGTAGCATTATGTAGATTCTTAAAAAAAAAAAACATTGCATAAAAATACTAAATGGCTCACGGTCAGTTGTAGTTGGCAACTGTATTCTGAATCCAGATTCAGAATATTTAAATATTAAATAGGGAATAATAGGTTTAAATACAGCTAACTGTGCAGCAGGCATTAAATTACATCTTGCTGGCTTGATTTGTCATCTACTTCATTGAAAACTGCTCCAGGGGCTTTTCAGCCTGTCTCTGGATAATAGGGTAAAACCCTTCTTTCTTGTACGTTCACTCCCTTTGCTGTCCTCCAAGTCAGGAAATTCCCTTTCATGACTGTCTCTTCAGGGCTCTAAGCCAACAAAAGGAAGTCTAAATTAGGGGGAAGACTGCCCTTCTCCAGTTTTGTTCCTTAATCCAAGGAAGCCCCTGGTGTACACTTTCTATAGCTGGCTACAGTGATCTTTCTAGTGTATCTGTTTTATATATAGTAACATCAGTTCAAGGAAAAAAAATTGCTTGACAAAGTTTTCTATTTCTGTAACACTGTGTCAGGACGGAAGCAAAACAACGCCTTCCCTGGGGTAAAAGTATTTCTTTGGATTAGAGGCTCATTTTACTGAACTTGGTTAAATTTAACTCTTGTGAGAATAAACATTTTGATCCCCTGACCAGGATACTATGCTCTTAGTACTGAGTTCACTGAATTAAAACATAGCCTGTAACTCTGACCGATAACCTTGGGTGCTTCCCACAAACTGCAGGCTCTTGGTGATCTACACATTTCCCAAGAGAAGCCCTTGCGGCAGCTCCCACGCACAGAGGACATCTCAAATCTGCAGCAATTCCACAGGACCACGCCTGGGTCCGCAGCACCTGCAAAAAGCCATCGGTCTGCAAAGCAGTGTCCTTCCCTCTAGGGCTCCCTTTCTCCAGTTGAGAGATTAAAGCCCCAACTGTCACTCCTTTCCAACCCACCCTCTTGTCTCATCTTTTCCTTTATCTCCTGTTCCACACTCACTTGTCCCTTAAGCTACAAAGTAGCTCCTAAACTCCTGGTCGGAAAGGAAAGTAACAGCAGAAGCCACAACTTAGGAGAATGACTCACCAATGAGTCTCCAGCCCCTTCCACCGCCCTGCAGCTGCCCCACCACATTGGCCCTGGGGCTCCCTGCAGTGACACAGATAAGGAGGAAAATTCTCTCAAATCCAAAGCAGAACCGTACGTTAAGAGTCCTCCTCCCTCGAGGAGTCTCCCGCTCTCCGGCAGAGGTAGGAAATGACCCACATACGGGTTTCAGTACAAACAGACAAACGTTTCTATGAGGCAGCAGGAAAACAAACACAATTCCCTGGGAGGTTCTCCCGGAGGGTTCCTAGCAACACATCCACATCCGCAGCAGGCATAGGGCTCCCAGGGCACTTGTTACCGATCGGGCCTGCACTGCCCCCTGCCCCAGCAGGCACTTAGCAAGGTCGGGTGGGCTCCGGGAGGCAGAAACAAGAAGCCGGGTCTGCACAACCCGGAGAGAGGAAGAGAGGAAAGGAAGGTACTTTAGTGTTGACCTTGAGAATCTCCCTGAGTTACAGAGAGCGAGGTGGACCCCATTTCAACGCCCCAAACCTACTCCATCAGGGGGAGGATGCAGGGCAGGTGCATCAGGGGGGCAAAGGGGATGGAAAGATAGATGGAAGTGTACAGACCAGAAAGGGGAAAGGGAGCGCATCCCTATTCAGCCCGGGATGGCAGAGGTAGGGGTGGTGCCTAGCGCTGGACCAGAAGCGCCCCGAGGCCCACGCTCCGCGTTGCCAGTAAGTGCGTGGACTTACCTGGATCACCTCCGCTCGATTGGTGCAGACCACAGCTCCGCAGTGAAGTGAGGGTGCCGCGCCCTTGGCCACCGGCGGGGCGGGGCGGGGCCCGAAGGCGGGCCCGCCCCCGCCCGAGGCAGCGCGAGACCACGCCCCCACGTCGGGGCCCTAGGCAGCCCCCGCGCGCCTTCTGAGTGTTCATTTGCAGTCACTGTTGGGTGGTTGGGCCGCGGAAACTGGATTTCTTCCTCCTTACGGCTGTCCACACTTTACGCTTTCTCATCTCAAATCCATGTATCAGTTCCCTTCCGTAAATGCCTCCGTGGCCTCCTAAATCACCCCAGTCTCTTCATACTTTTAGGATCGGGTTTGCACGTCAATAATTTGTCCTTAGCAGGGCCACCGTAGCTTGCTTGTAGGCGCATGCGCGGCTTGCGCGACCAGTACGCGGAAGTGGTAGCGCCCCAGCTCCGGGGGACAGGGTGGGTTGGGTTCGTTTTCTCTGCTCTCCGGGGCGGGGAAGGCCCGTAGGGTCGCTTGCTGCACTCGCCAAGTGAGAGGATTTAGAGATGTTGGGGCGTGTCCGTTTCCCCAGCTCATAAGTACTGTTGTAGCCAACTTTGCGGAGAGCCGGAAGGGAGCCCAGCCCGCGAGACGCCCGCACCCACCCTCGCCCGCGGCTCCCGCCGGCCGGCTTCACTGGCGCCCGCCTCACGGCTCTTTCCGTGGGAGCGAGTCCGCACCGCCTCGGGGACCCACAGACCTCTGAGAGTGTTCACAAGCCCAGGTACGCCTTCGAGTCCGGCGCTGGAGCGGGCTTGAGGCGGTGAGGTCCTGACGGCGTGCAGGCGGGGTCGGCCTGAGCGCTCGAGCTTGTTTCTGCCGTCCGTAAACTCAGCGGGAAGAACCAGCCCCGCAAGGCACCAACGTCCCCAGTTTTCTCGTGTTTTAAGTGCGTCCCTCTCCCCTTCCCTCTGGATGCCCTCACGTACTACCGACGGTCGCCACCTCCGGGTCTCCCCTAGGGTCTCTTCGGTGGGGGTACCTGCCCCCGCTGTGAGAGAGGATGCTTGGGAGCCGAATGGTTCCAAGTCAGGCTGTGGAAAGGTTGGAATCTCGATGTCAGACGGTTTAGGCTGGATATTTTTTCCTTTTTTTTCTGTCTTTTTTTTTTTTTTTAATTTTTAAATTTTTTTTTCCTTTTCATTGTGTTGGTTTATCCGTACATTTAGAAGTACTTCGACGGCTCATAAATTCATTATCGCTGTCTCAGCAGTTCTCATGTCCCATGCTTTCAGCTGCTCCTTAGGTACGAGAAGGGCTTACGTTTTACAAGTTTCTGGCACGTTGAGTGTAGAGGGCTTGCTGTGATTGAACGCTGAAAGGAAGAAAGCAGGAAAGCGGTTCTGCCTTAGTGAGGGGAAAATGCCCCCTCGCTGCTGTAGCCTGTGTCGTCCTAATTCCACTGTTGACATCTAGTCCCTCATGTGAGGATATTTGAGTGAGGCCTTTGGGAGGTGATTAGGCCATGAGGGTGGGGTCCTCTTGAAAGGGATTAGCGCCTTTATAACCGAAGACCTTGGACAGCTCCCTTATTAGTCTGTAGGTGAGGACACAGCCCAAAAGACGGCAGTCTGTGAACCAGGAAGCAGGTTCTCATCAGCATCTGTTGGCACCTTGATCTTGACCTTCTCAGCTTCCAGAACTTGGACAAAGGAAAATTTGCAGTTTAAGCCACCGCAGCCGGAACCCAGTAAGACACTTAATATTTTATAGGAAGAGGCAGCTTGAGGTGGTAAAAGCAATGACTGGAGAACCAGCGGCAGTAATGCGGCCCCTCCCCCAGTTACCTCTGACCACAGAGGAGCACCTCTCCACCGGGGCGGGACCTTTTAAAAATCTCATCCCCCGGCTGGGGGAAGAAGGAGGTGGAGCTGGCTTAACCAGACTTGACTGAAGACCGAAAACCTGTGGGACGAAAGATGAGGAGCAGTGGACTGTAGCAAAAGAAAAGGGAACAAAAAGAAAGGGAAGAGGAGTGTCAGAAGAAGGTGTGAATGATTGGTTCCCGTTGCCCAGCCCTCTGGAACTCCCTGAGTTCCTGACCTTTTTGTGAAACCTGTATCTCCAGCCTATCACAGACTCAGTGAGCATCACCCCATTCCCCCAGTCTTCCAAGAAATACCCTTTTCAGCAAGTCAACCGGAGTCCATCTCTGTTTCACGGAGAACCATTTACTGTATTGCAGGCTTCTCACAGGGCATCCAAAGCCACATTCGCTTGCTTTCCCGCCACACCTTTATGCATTTAAGTATTACCTGAGCTAGAAATGTGGGCTTGGGAATCAGAATCCCGGAACAGCCATTTATTCAGCTGTGTTTTACCCTTGCATATGCAGGTTTGGTGCACTGCACCTACTCTGCTTGCCTGTTACGAAGATAGCACAGAGTCTGGGCCTACTGTAGACACTTAATAAATGTTATTATTGCTGATTGCTGATGATGAGACCTCAAAAGTCTCCTTACTAGTCTCTCTGCCTTAGTTTAGGCTTAAGTATCCTCTGATCTGGACTATTACAGTAACCTCTGAGCTGGTTTCTCTTTTAGAATCCATCACCCAACTACCTTAGTTGTTACCTTTCTAAAGCAGACCTCTTTGATGGCTCACTAATGCATTTGAGAGAAGTGCAGACTTTCACACATTGCATCACAAGATCCTTAGCAACCTAGCCTCAAACCAGTTTTCCAGAATGCTCTCACTTAACGTTAATAAACACAGAAGTGCCTACTAGAGTCCAGGCACTAATGGAGCTTACATTTTAATAGGGGAAACTAGCAATAAAAACAAGGAAATCACAGATCGTGACTGAGATTTCAATGAGGCATGGGAAATTTCTGTCATCTCTTTCCTGCTTCCGCCCCTCCCACCGTGAAAAAAAGAGCATGTTTTGGGAAAGCATTGCTTCTTGACTCTGAGTCCCAGAATGAGACACATGGCTTGGCAGATCCAAACCTGCTTTGCAATCGGGAGCTGAACTGGGGTGAACTCAACCAAGGTTAGCGAAGCCTCCTAGCTCAGTCACAGCCAGCCTGCAGGCTTGTGTGTGAGGCATAAATATTTATTGTGACTCACTGTGAGTTTGGGTTTGTTTGTTATTTTAGCAAAACTGAATAATAGAGAACAAAGAGCCCTTGCTTGTGGACTGAATGTGTGGGTAAGGAAAAGAAAGAAATGAAAGCTTCTGTTCTCAGCATCAGAATGGAGAAAAGCATGAATTATCAAGGTAGAGGAGATGGGTGGGGGAAGGATTTGGGGTAGGAGAGTCGAGTTCAGATTTAGACACCTGTAGTCTGGGTAGGCTAACTGCTGCTGGACAAATGACTTAAAATAGGAATGGCTGAACACAGTAGAGTTTTCTTTTCTTGTTCACAAAACAGTTCAATGTGGGTCTTCAGTGGAAATGTTTTATACATTTATTCATGAATCTAAGCCCTTTCTACTTTTGATCTGACAGGCTCCATGGCTTCATCTCATTGTGTGGGAAGCTGGGAAATGATTAGCTGGCTGCTTGAGGTGAAGAGAATTTGGGGAACAACTAGCCAGTCTCTCCAGCTGTACCTTATTTGGGGGTGCCCTTTAGATATCTGGAAGATAAAGAGTTGCTGTAAGAGCCTGGCTCCCAGGTCTGAGCTTGAGATACACTTTTGGAAATGGAAGACATATGGATGGTATTTAAAATCACATGAAGAGAGAATAGAATGAGGTTTAGGACAGAGGTCTCTACTATTGGCTTTTCAACATTTGGAGGTTTTAACAAAGGAGGAGCAGCTAGTAATAGCTCCAACAGCTTTCTCTTCCACCTCTGTTCATATTCCTCACGCACCATGACTGCTCTCATTTCACTCTCTTCTAGATTTTCCCTAACGTCATCCCCTGCCCTTAGCAGATGACCATGGGTCCCCTCCTTTCCATATCCCTAAAAATCCCAAACAGCAGTCTAGCCAGACTCATTCCTGGCTAGCTTGAACGTGGTCAGAAATGTTTTGCTGCGCATCAGTGGAAGTTCACAGGGACTGTCCAACTACACTATGTTTCTTAAATTCTCTTCTAGTTAGGTTGGCTCTTGTGAGTGAGTTCTCCCTAATGGAATGTAAACGAAAGTGAGGTGTGCTCTCTCCAGACCTGACCTGTGCAACTGCTTGCTCTTGCCTTTCGCGCTGCTCGCAAGCTGGAGTGGTGATGACCAGGGTGACCTTGGGTGGCAGACCTACCGTCAGCCTGGGTCCCTGCATGGAAGAGAGCTTCTTGCTAACCTGGACTAGCTTCTGCAGAAAAGTCCCATGAGCGAGAAGTAAGGATTTACTTTGCTTGAGCCATTTCATTTGGTGTTATAGCATTTTAGACTCTTCTAAATATATAGAAATTAGGACCAGGAGGGGCACCTGATTGGCTCAGTTCATTAAGTATCTGGTTCTTGGTTCCTGCTCAAGTCATGATTTCAGGGTTGAGAGACTGAGCCACATGTCAGCTCCATGCTGAGTAAGGGACCTGCTGAAGATGCTCTCTCTCCCACTCCCTCCTCCCTTTGCCTTCCACCCCTGCTCATGTGTTCTCCCTCTTAAAAAAAAAAAAAAAATTAGAACCAGGACTGGCGGGCCGCCATAATAAAAATCCCAAATATGTAGCATTGGTTTAGCAGTCCGTGAGGTGAATCCCTGCCACAGTGGTGGTGTTGGGGGAGGTAGGGGAGGGAATATAGTTGGTAAAACGCTTCCTGGGAGAACCAGGGAGGCAAACAGAGATTCCTCTTGAGCCTGTAATTATGGGAAAAGTTGGAAAGTTGGAAAGAACTGGAAGAAGAACTTCCAGAAAGAAAGAGCTTTCCAACTCCGTCCTAAGTTGGACAGAACCAAAATTTTAGGGTGAGTTGGCAGCTGCTTGCTGCTTTTAGCAAGGTACAGGTCCAAACACTTTGGAGCTAGATGCTTTTGAGGATTCAGGATTTTTCTAAATTTAGAAAGTTAAGAGGGCATATACTGTATAGTACAAAATGCCCCAAATCAAACACATTCCTATTTCTGCAGTGAGGTGTCTCATTATTTTCACACTAAGAAGGATAAAGAAATAGCTCACATCAATTTAGGTCAAGTTTCACTACCATAGAGTTACAGAAAACTTTGGTTCTCAGAGCTTTTTGGGCTTCAGATTTATGGATTAAAGGAATTGCAGACCTGAATTAAAAGAGATGAGTCCAGGCAAGAGCTAACTCATTTTTTAAAAAAGATTTTTTTTGTATGCATGAGAGACAGAAGTAGAGGGAGAAGCAGGCCCCTTGCAGAGCAAGGATCCTGACCTGGGACTCAATCCCAGGATTCTGGGATCGTGACCTGAGCTGAAGGCAGACGCTTAACTGACTGAGCCACCCAGACTCCCTAGCTAACTTATTTTCAAGCAGACCAGATAGAACAGATAAAATCCAGTATTTGAGGCATCTCTGGATTGTACCTCAAATTGCAAGAGATAAAAACTATCCTTGCTGGGGTGCCTGGATGACTTAGTTGGTGAAGCGTCTGCCTTCGACTCAGGTCGTGATCTCAGGGTCCTGAGGTCGAGGCCCCACATTGGCCTCCTTGCTGAGCAGGGAGCCTGCTCCTCCTACTTGTGTGTGTGTGCGCGCGCTCTCTCTCAAATAAATAAATAAAATCTTAAACAAAAAAACTGTCCTTGCTCAACCTTGCCCCCCACAGTTAAATTTCTCAGTCCAAAAGAACCCAGCTCTGAGGCAAAGATCAGAATAAGTGTATTGCCTTACTGCTGTGTTTGGTGTTTCAGATGGCCTTGAAGTAGCCTCTGTACGTTAGGAAAGAAAAATCTATGAGTAGCTGCAAATCTGTATTCATCTCTTTATGTAAACTTTTGTTAATACAAACAGGTTTCTACCGTATGCCCAGTTCTTTGTTTTGCTTTTAAAAATTTTTTTAAGAAAAGATTTTATTTATTTATTTGCCAGAGAGAGAGAGAGAGAAAGCACAAGTACACAACCAGGGGGAGAAGCAGGCTCCCCGCCGAGCAAAGAGCCTGAATGGGACTCCATCCCAAGACTCTGGGATCATGACCTGAGCTGAAGGCAGACACTTATCCGACTGAAGCGCCCAGGTCTGTACCTTTTAAATATTGAAATAAATGACCAGCTTTTCTTCGAGAAAGAGTTCGTGAATTTACACCTTTACTCCATGACACTATGCAAGAATGAGCATGTCTCATACCAGCCACAAAGATAGGGGGCTGTTGTGCCCTGCAGCTCTGGAGGGAACCCACGGAGCTCACAGCCTCTGTGGCTCCAAGCTGCTGGCCTGCCTTCCGGTTTCATGGGAGCAACACTGCATCCCCTCATCTTGGCTCTCATTGCTTTACCTTTGTGTAAGCCTGAGAATTATCCATCTACCTTTTTATTTGAATGTTTTGTGTCTACTTCTAAAAGCTTTATGTAAATAAGGATATCAGCAGTTTGCTCTCCTGTACAACAAATATCTTTTTCCTGGTTTGTCAATGCTTTTTAGGCTGTATTGATTGATCAAAGAGAAATTTCATGAATTTATACTTTTGTGTGGTTACATTTATCAAACTTCTGCCTTTAGAGCTTCTTGGCTTGGTGTCCTTCTTGGAAAAGCCTTTTCTGCTCCGGGATCTAATACAAATTACTCACGCTTTATTCACAAATTGTATGGATGTATTTTTAAATTTAAATTTTAATTTATTATTTTTTAGAGAGAGAGTGAGTATGTAGGTGAGTGGGGCGGCAGAGGGAGGGAGAGAGACTTTTAAGTGGACTCTGCACTGAGGGAGGAGCCTGACACGGGCCTCCAACTCATGAACCTGAGATCGTGCTTGACCTGAGCCAAAATCAAGAGATCCTTAACCATTTGAGCCATCCAGGGGCCCCTGTATGGATTTATTAAAAAATTTTGATAAATCTGGAATTAATGTTGGCATAAACTATAAACCCAGCCTTATTTTTTCTAACAATTCTCTTATTTCCCCTCCCCTATTTTACTGACTAGATTACCTATAAATCCACTAATCAGAAATGACACCTTTATTATGGACTAAAATGCGTGGATATTTAGGTGTATTTCTGGGTTAGCTACCTTGCTTCACTGAGGTCTTTTTCTTTGTAGTAAACAATTTTTTTAAAGGATTTTATTTATTTATTTGACAGAGAGAGATCACAAGTAGGCAGAGAGACAGGCAGAGAGAGAGAGAGAGGGAAGTAGACTCCCCGCTGAGCAGAGAGCCCGATGCAGGGCTTGATCCCAGAACTCTGGGATCATGACCTGAGCCGAAAGCAGAGGCTTTAGCCCACTGAGCCACTCACGTGCCCCAGGTAGTAAACAGGTTTAATCATGGCAGCACTCTGGGTTTTCTGAGAAGTTATCTTTTTGATTGGTGTCCTCGATGTGGTCTGTGGAATTGGGAATGAGGAATCAGCTGGCAAGATTGGTGGTGCCAGGGCCAAAGAATTAGCTCGTGTGGCCGGGACGTCTAGGGCTGAGGACTTGACCTTTCGTGGTTGGTATGTTTGGTGGGACGGGGGTCAGTGGCTCAGCCCGTGTGGCTGGGACTGCCAGGGCCACGGCCAAAGGGGACTGTGTGAGTGGTGAGGAGTTGGGTTATCACTGGGGAATTGGCTGAAAAAGCAAACATATTGAGAGTAATGGAATCCAGGTTTCTCAGAATCTGAAAAGGGAATTAAAACACGGAAAAGCAAAGGCTGGAGGAAATGCTGTGTGTTGGTTTTGAGTCGGAAATGTTTGTGAACTCATATCCGTACGTGTAGACAGACTGAGGTGGACATGCACTTATAGGCAGTGTGTGCATGGTCATGTACTTTTAGCTCTGTCTCCAGTGAGGGTCTAGAAGTATCCCAGTAGCAATGAGTATAACCAGTGTCCAGCTCTTGGTTTCTAAATACTGTTTCCCACTGAAGGGCGCAGGGGATCTTTGGATAAATGGCTGATTCCAGATCCGGAAAAAACAAGTGCAGTGTGAGCTTCGGAGATATTTTTGTGCCAGAAAGTAAAAATTGTTCAAAGAATAATAAGGGGTATGCCATAAGGACGTAATAATCAGCTTATGGGAGCTTACCCTGGCTAAAACTGGGGCAATTGAGCATCAAACAAATAATAATAGTAGCAAACACAATCCGCTCAGTAAAGCAGAAGCCCAGGAGTCCGTACTGCTATAAATAAACCCACAAATAAATAAATAAATGGGGGAGAAGAGAAGAGAAGACTCCCAGGCACAGTGTAATGCTAACTAGTATTATAAAGGGAATGATTAGAATTAGAAGCACCTTGCAATCATTAGAGTAATAATTGATCCAGGTAATATTCATTAGTGGATGTCACAACGGCTCGGTAAATGTTTGCCGAGGAACAGAAGGTTGACATCATTTCTAAGTGGTCTCCGCACAGACTGCATGCTAATTGTTTGGAGATTCATACCAAATAGCCCTCAGTTAATTTCACCACAGAGAATGCTGACAGACATATCTTATAAATGTTAGGCCACCACCAGTACTGGGACAAATGAACACTGTGGACGTCCTGTTGGCTGTTGTTAGAAGAACATGGCATTACTTTTGGGGTATCAATGCCAAGAATATACAATTTGCATGTAGTTCCAAGGAAATACCAGCTAGATCCACACTGAAGGCCTGTCTCAGTCCACTTGGGCCACCGAAACAGAAGACCATAGACTCAGTGGCTTAAGCAGCAGACATTTAATTCTCACAGTTCTGGAGGTTGAGATCAGAGTGCCGGACGCAGTGAGGTTCTGGTGAGGGCTCTCTTCCTGGCTTGCAGCTGGCCACCTCCTCACTGTGTCCTCGCAGGGCAGAGACGGAGAGACAGAGACAGCCGGTCTAGAGAGGGAGGCATTTCTTCCTCTTCTTACAAGGATACTAATCCCATCACGAGGGCCCCATCCTCATGACGTCATCGAAACTTCAACAGAGAAGGCCTCCCGAAAGCCCCATCTCCCGCTGGTGGATGGCCGACTGAGGGGTCATGTGGCTGAACCCCGAGAGTGGGCAGCCGGAGCCCAGAGAGACACTCAGCTGCCAGAAAACAGGGACCTCAGCCCAACCACAGAAAAGAACTGAATTCTGCCACAGCCTGGATGAGTTCGAAGAAGACCCCAAGCTCCAGATGGGATGCCTCGTCTATACCTTGGTTCCGTCTCACGAGCAATACATTTCTGTTGTGTTAAGTGCCCCCCGCCTGCCCCAGGCTGTGATACTGTGTTTTGACGGCCAAGCAGATGAGTCCTGAGGTGCACCCAATGGCTGGCGGACTCGTCTTATCTAAGTAGTTCTAAGTACAGTCAAAAGTGTGAGAGTCTAGTTTTCAGTGGCTGGAGAGCTAATGGCCTAGCTTCAGAATGAAGGAGGGACTGGGTGGGGTAAAATTTGTTGTTTTTCTTTTTTGCATATCCAAAGAATGAGTCAGTCACTCTGGAAGAGCCCAGTTTTATGAAAAGCTGAAGGCCTGTAAACACTTAATATCCTTTAAAAACATTATTTTGAACGGGCAACCATTTTCACATTCTTTGTTTTTTTTTTATTTTTAAACGTTCATAAATGGAACTAATGCACATTCTTAAAATCAAATGGGGGGTGGGGAGGGAGAGATTCAGAAAATATTATCATGAAAATGCTGATGCATGTTTTTTCCTGTACAAGGGCTGTCTCCTGCCTCAACTTGTCCTGTTCCCAGATAGGACCTTAATAATTTCTTTTTATCCCCTTGTGGTGGTATCTCCATATACTTCAACAACACTCTTACACACCATTTTAAAAATTTATCCCCTTAGCACCGTGCTGGTCTGTGATGGGAGAGGGTTTAGCTCACCTCCATCAACTCTGACTTCCCTACCCTCCCAAATGGTTCTAGCCTCAGTCTCAGTTGCTTTACTATAGTCGGGCATCTTAAAGCAAACATTAAAATTCCAACTTAAAAAAAAAAAAAGATTTTATTTATTTTAGAGACAGAGACCTAGGGGAGGAACAGGGGAAGAGGGACAAGCAGACTCCATGCCGAGTGGCAAGCCCAATGTCAGCCTCAGGGTCACCACCCTGAGACCATGACCAGAGCCAAATGCCCAACTGACTGAGCCACCCAGGTGCCCCTAAGTCGCCACTTCTTATAATGCTAGTCCTAGATTACTTACTGACTTAATAATAACAAGCAAACAAAAACCCAGCAAAAATAGCAAAACATAAAAAGAAATTAATGGTTTATAGACCCCAAGAAAAAGAATTTTCAGCAAAGTACAAAAATGTAAAGCATTCCTTTTTTTTTAAAATTTTGTTTAATTCTTTACTGTGGAATCACTTGGAATGTCACTTCCATGTTTTTGTCACTTCCATTTTAAATAAACTGATAAGAAACTAAATTAACTAAATTGAGTAAGAAAATATAATGTTGATTATAAAATTCTTGCTTTCATAAAAATTCCTTAAACAGTGGGGAAAAAAAAAACACCTCAGTTTCTTATTCCTCAAATAAGAGACAGTATTTAATTTCCCACTGTGAACTGAGAATCTTAGTACTTCTCCTGCCTTCAGCCCCTCTTTGCCCGATTTCATTCCCCTGCTTTTGACAGCTATAGACGCACTTTGACCAAGTACAGATTAACATTTGCACTGGCTTGCGTGGGTGGCTCAGAGGGTTAAGCGCCTGCCTTCAGCCTTCTGTTCAGGTTGTGATCTCCAGGTTCTCGGATCAAGTCCCACATCTTCCGGCTCCCAGCTCAGGGGGAGCCTGCTTCTCCCTCTGCCTCCCGCTCTCCCTGCTTGTGCTCTCTCGGATGTTTCTCTCTCTTGCAAATGAATAAATAAAATATCTTAAAATAAATAATTTAAAAAGTTCATACTTTGTTTTGAAACTATGTTTAATTTCTCCGTAATTTATCTGTAGTTCCATTCTACAAGTCAGAAGTCAATAACCAGTGTTCATATGATTATGATGGTGTAAATACTGTTTATGACAGAACCGAATATTGTGTTGGCCTCGTTCTCCGTATTTCATGTCATGACCCGCTACCTCTTAATGGATAAAGGTGCTAAACAGAACATAATGAACGTACGTTCGTGTTCCTTTGTAACTCGGGATCCTAATTGTGAACCCTAACTATGTTTGCTGTAACCTCGTGCTGTTGTTCCTCCAGTAGTAATGATAGCTATTATTTATTGAGTACTTACCTTTTGGGGTTAACATAGAGCACGAACTTAGTCATAACACCTGGCTTTTGCTAAACTGTAACACAGAAGTGCTGGGGGCTATGGAAGGTTTTGGAGAAGGGCGTGGGCCTTGGAGCACTGAGGCCTGTGTGACCACTCTGAGGTTGGAGTGCTGCGGGGAGTTACCTTCCCAAAGCTTTCTTAGCCCAAACAGCCACCCTGGGATCCAAGGGTGTATGCATTGTCCCTTAGGCTCTGTTTAGCAGCACTTCTAACACACGCAGATTAGCATATCTTTCCCCTAAACAGATTCTCCTAGTTCCTGTAAGACCCCTTGTCACATTTTGTGTGCTTAAGAAACAGTGATAAGGATTTGTGAGGATCCTAAAGGACCAGTAAGACCAGGAACAAAGGAGAGCGATGGGTCTGGTCTCTGAGCGTTGATCCTCTTACCTCCTCCTCTCTTTCACAACAAAGGTTGGAGTAATCTCTCATCCTTCCGATGTAAGGATTGCGGGCTGGTCCAGGACCCACCAACTGTCAGGCATTCTGATACACAATATTCTTGTTTTGTCTTAATAACCATCTTGCATTACGCTATTTTTCCAGGGGAGAAAACCCAAGGTAATTGGCAGGCGGGACTGGATTCGAATAAAAGATGGACACTAAGTTGGGTTGACCAACTCATCCCAGCTTGCCTGGGGCTTTCCAGTGTTAGTGGCTCAAAATCCTGTGCCCTGGGAATCGCCTCAGGTGGGGGGACATCATTGGTCATCCTACAAATCCAGACTCTCTCCCTTCTTTTAAAATTATTAACAACAACAACAGTAATAGTAATCAGCCATTTCCATGACTTGGGATTCATCGCTCTTGAGTTAATCATCTGGCAGTGGGTTGTGTGAATTGGGAGCTCTTACCAAAGCCTGGACTGATGTTAAGACTGTAAACATCTGGGGTGCCTGGGTGGCTCAAATGGTTAAGCATCTACCATCGGCTCAGGTCATGATTTCCAGGTCCTGGGATCAAGCCCCATGTTGGACCCCCAGCTCAGTGGGGAGTCTGCTTCTCCCTCTCCCCCTTCTTGTGCTCTGTCTCTGTATCTCTCTCAAATGAATAAATAAAATCGTTTAAAAAATTGTAAACATCTGCAGGGAGGTATGCCATTTATTTTTCAACACAGTAAAAGATAGTCTTCTTAGTTGGTCTCTATTAGGATGGTAATTTTTATGCATGAAGTATACTTTAGGAACTCCCTTTGCTGATTCTGCCTCATGTTCATACCTCTACCACAGAGCACCTCAGAACTCACACGTTAACCTGCTTCTCTGTCTACACACTTGCGTGGGACTCATCTACTCCCGTGACTTTAAATTTCATCCATGGGAGCTAATGATTCCTAAATATACATTGTCAGTGTGGATTCTCCCCCAAACTCCTGACACAGAGGACCTCCTGAACATCTCTTCTTAGAGGCAGGGTAGTCATCTGAAACTTAAAATATCTCTAAGTGAATTCCTTATACTTCCTGGAAAATTCGCTTCTCTCAGAACCTTCTGCATTCCAAAAATGGCAACTCCATCCCTCCAATTATTTGAGCCGACTTCAGAGTCAACATTGACTCTTCTTTTAATGTCTTATACTATATAAAATCTGACAAATCCTCCATAATGCATCCAGAATCTGACTACCTCTCACTACCTTCCCCCTAAAAATACTCTGGTCCAAGCCAAGTCCCACTTGGTTTAGGGTCATAGCCTCCCGACTGGTCTCCTTTAATTCCATCCTTGCCATCAATAGTCTATTACTAAATAAAATTCAGTAATTCTCTTAAAAGTATTGTGTCACTCTTCTGCTCAAAGCCCACAGATTGCTCTGTATCTCACGGGAAGGGAGAGCCCAGAACTCAGGACCGTCTTGTGTTAGGTGATGCATGTCCTGTCCTGACTCCATCTCTGGTCCCCCCGACCTCCTTGTTCCTTGAAAACTCCAGGTATGGTCTTTCCTATTCTCTTTGCCTGGAAAGTTAATCCCCTGATTATCGGGAAGCAGGCCCCGTACAAAATGAAAATGTGGGGATTCTTATTCAAAATTTATTAAGAGTTTCAAGACTGGGAGGGCAGAGCATGAATCCCAAAATGGGGCCCTTCTGAGCATGTGGCCAAGTGAACGTCCGAAGGTCTCCCCACCTCAACAGCTTCAGGACTTGGTTTGAAAGCCATCTTCTTGTTGAAGCCTCCCGTCCTGACCACCGTATTTAACACCTCAGTGCCCACCTCCCCACCTGAAGCTCCTTTCAAACCCTCCATGATTTCCTCTTCCTCTTGAGCTTTTCTCGCCCGTGAACACATGTGTAGTTTACTTAACTTATTTTGCATTTTCCTGATCTCGCTGCATTAAAAGAGATGAGGTTTGGGGTTTTGTTTTCATTGCAGCTCTATCCCCTGCACTCAGAACAGTGCCTGAAAGAAGGAATGAATGAATACATTGATTTTGTGTCTTCTGGTGGAAATAGACAAGCTTTTAAATCCATCCTTTAGAGAAAAGATCCTGTGAACTTGCAGTATTTGTATAAAAATAGCACAAGTCCTTGGGGCGCCTGGGTGGCTCAGTGAGTTAAGCCTCTGTCTCCGGCTCAGGTCATGATCTCAGGGTCCTGGGATCGAGCCCCCTATCGAGCTCTCTGCTCAGTGGGAGAGCCTGCTTCCCCCTCTCTCTCCGCCTGCTGCCCTGCCTACTTGTGATCTGTCAAATAAATAAATAAATAAAAATCTTTAAAAAGAAATAACACAAGTTGCTTGTATTTCCTTCCATTTTTTACCTGAGGACATGCTTGGACCACAGAACAGCTGGACCATCTCGCTTTCCAGAATTCAGGCTCTCCGCGTGCACGTTGTCTCGTGCACTTCTGCCTCTCCTTATAAGGTTCTGAAGTTGCTGCTGTTTTGACTTCTTGGCTCTCTTTTCCTTTGGAAAGTAACATTATAGATAACATTATGGTTTAGAATTAAAAAGTTTCAGAGTGAAAGGCCTTCCGTCTCTGCTCGCCCCGTCACCTCATTCCCTTCCTCCGGAAGAACAAATATTATCTGTCAAGCCCTCCTGTGAATCCTCGCAGAGATACTCCCTGCGGAGACTGTGCTAGGCGTGGTATGGCCTCTTTACTTTTCACCAAATGATTCGATCATAGTGCATGAGGACGGGACCATTTCTGTCTCCATTTTGATTGAGGTTCCAAGACTCTGGTTCCAAACACTCCCTGTTTTTTAGGGAGATGGCAGAGGACCTTTGCAGTACTCGTAAAAGAGTACTGAGAACTGGTTTCCCAAGTCTTGAGCCTTTACCACTTAAGCTGTAAAAGAATCTGGGAAGGCCAAGGTGGAGTCAAGATTGACTAAGAGCTCTTGCCTCGGCCTTTGAAGTCACACCCATTTCTACAGGGAAGCAGGCTTTTTCCTCTCCTTTAGCCTAGGGCTGAAGGTAGCTCTTAAACCGAGGGGAACTCCCCTCCCCCCACAGATGACACTAGCAATGCCTGAAGCCTTTGGAGTTGTCATGACTGTGGAGATGCTGCAGGCTTCCATGGGAGAGATGCTGCGGAACATCCTGCTGGCACAGGACCGTCCCCATGACGAGCCCCAGAGCCAAACACCAAATCCACTGCTTCAAATGTCTCTAGTGTCAAGGTCGAGGAACACTGGCCCAAGGAGAGGGGCTTCTTTGGGACCACCCGAGGAGTGGTAAGATGGCGCTTGCTGTTGGGGGACACAGGGGACTGTTCTTTGGCCCATGTGTAGAGGCTGAGGCTGGCTCACTGTGCTCCTGGTGGAGAAGGGGATGTGAGGTTGCCGAACAGGGGGCCATCTGGGCTCCCGGTGGGTTTGGTAAAAGGGTGCAGTTGGGGATTCTTCTGGGCCCTGATAGCAGAGTGGGACTGTGACATGCAGAGAAGAGCGAGCTCAGCGTGAGAGGCTGGAGAGCACTTCCAGAAGCTGTGGAGTAAGGAAGTGGTCAGAAGTACTTACTTGTGCCAAGGGAGCCACAGGGGAGATACCGCCAGTCCTGGCGGGAAGCTGTGGTGTGTGGTTGTCTTCGAAACACCTCCCAAAGGACTTCAGGAGACTGCCCAGCAAGCGAAAGACAGCTCTCAGCATTACTGGTCACCTCAGAGTTTGGCTGTCACTGCAATAGCACATAGAGAATTAAATACAAAGCCATGAGAAAGACTGTGCTTGATCCGGCTCCTGCTGACCTCTCTAATCTCATCTCCTGTTGTAAGCCACGGAGACCTCAGGCCTTTGCACGTGCCTTCCCCACCACTGGCACCCCCCCCCCCCCCCCCCCCCGCCATCTTTGTACCATTGTTTCCTCTCCTCATTTGAGTCTCTGCGCAAAAGTCACCATCTCAGGGAGGCCTTTCTCGAACAGCCCATCTAAAGCAGACAAATCTGTTTATTATCTCCTGTGCTTGCTTTGTTGCTCTTCAGGGCACTCAATACCTGACCTTTTGTTACACATATTCACTACCACCTCTGTTATCCATATAACAGATAATGTAATAGCTGTAGAGGAAGACACTTCATCTTTGTGCTTCCAGGATCTGGGACCATTTTAGTGTTTGGGAGGGGACCAGTAAATATTTGTCTAGCAAGTCAATGAATGACTCTTTGGGCAATGCTGTTGTGGTTTGCTGGGCTGTTTGATTTGGCTTCATGTCCGCTGATTGAGTGAAGTCATGGCTCTGCTTGAAGGCGGGCTCTGAGCCTGTCCCTTCTCTGACACATTCTTCCCTATCACATACCCAGGCCCTGGAGCAAAAGACACCCACTTCACATAGCTTTTCAGGGAAAAAGCTAGCCAGGACCTTGCCAAAGACACCCATCCTTGCTTAAAGACTCAAGTGAAAAGTTTGTGAATGAAAAGAGGGTAACGACTGACGGGCCGGGTCCTTTTGGTTTTCCTTAAGTGAAGAATGTCTGTGTCTTGTGTATATACCCTAGTTGGAGACGTATTTTTAAATCAAACATAGATACTAATTGTTGCTGTTTTGGGAAATCAAAATGAGGGGCACAATGGAATAAGATGGTCCACAGATCTGTTATTCAGACATTATTGTTATTGTTTTAAAGACTTACTGTATTTATTTTAGAGAGACAGAGGGCACAGTAGGGAGAGGCAGGAGGAGAGGGAGAGAGAGAATCTGAAGCAGACTCCACACCCAGCCCAATGCGGGGCTCGATCTCATGACGCTGAGATGGTGACCCTGAGATTGAGACCTGAGCTGAAACCGAGGTTAGGATGCTTAACCAACTGCATCATCCAGGCACCACCAGACATTATTATTTTAATATTCAGTTTACACTATTACTTTTTTTATGCATGTAAAAGAGAATATATGTGAAAATGACACATATATTAAACAACATATTGAAATGGTATATGCTCACAAGCACTGCCCCCTGATATTTTATGGCTGTATATTGTAACATTGTATGGTGGGAGCCACTATTAGTGTTCTTCTAATTCCCTCCCAGAATGAAACAAACAAAACCTGTACACCTGAATCCTGACTGTCACCTCTGGGTTCATCTGCTTGTCTATCATTGCACCTGTGTATCTATGAGTCAGTTTATCTATTACTTATTACCTTTCTGTCTTTTTTTGGATCTTTCTTTCTATGTAATCTATATCTATGTATTCGTTCCTTTGTTTTATCTTTCTACCACCTATCTGTGTGTGGGTCTTTCTCTCTTTATGCATTTATCTCCCTAGGTATCTGTTTAGGTATCTAAACAGGGTAACGAAGTATTTTTTTGAAGTATTTATCTTTCTATGTATGCATCTATCAAATATCAGTGTGTTTATGTATCTGCGTTATCCATATATTTATCTGTCCTCTGTCTCTATCTCCCTATTATCTATTCATCACTCATCTATTTATATATAAATATATATACATATGTGTGTACAACCCATTATCATCTATCTGTATTCCTATCTTTCTGTTTCATTTACACACAAGACTTTCTGCTCTGCAAACTTTGGCACCTGTTTCCTTCATTCAGCACATCTTAGAGACCTGCAAGAACCACCCTGTTCTCTTCTTTGACTATGGCATTGTATTCAACATATCACAGGGATGTTCAGTAATACCTTTAGAATTTCTCTTGTCCTTATTTCATTGTGCTTTCTAATGTACACATTGTGCTCTATAATGCACACATGCACGCACACACACGCGGTTCAGATACTGTCCATGACAAGAATAGAACATGGCTACCACCCAACGACCCCCAGAGACTCCTCCTCAATTACAGCATTATTCCTACCAACTAGAAGCTACTCCATCTTGATGATTGTGATAACAATTTTCTTGCATTTAAAAAATTTTACCATCGGGGTACCTGGGTAGCTCAGCGGATTAAAGCTTCTGCCTTTGGCTCAGGTCATGATCTCAGGGTCCTGGGATCGAGCCCCGCATCGGGCTCCCTGCTCATCAGGGAACCTGCTTCCCACCCCCCTCGTCCCGCCTGTCTCTCTGCCTACTTGTGATCTTTGTCTGTCAAATAAATAAATAAAATTCTTTGAAAAAATTTTACCATCTATGAATGCATTTCCAAATAGGATCGTTTATTTTTCTGCTTATGAACTTTAGTTAGATGGAACCATTTTTATGAATTCTGTTGTTTCTTGCTTCTTTTGCTCAATGTTCTATTTATAAGACTGACTCATATTGTGGCATGTAGTCATTTTCATGGCTCTGTAGTATTATTCCATTATATATCTAAATCCCACTTAAAAAAATCAATTCTAATGATTGTGTTCACTTGGATTGTTTCCAGTTTGGGCCTACTATAGAAAAGTGCTTTTATGAACATGGTTATAGCTATATTTTGATGCATATGTGCACCAGTTTTTAAATATATATTTCTAGGACTTGAATTTCTAGGTCATGTAAGCAACCACTTTACTGGGTAGTGTTTGCTGTTTCTAAATATTAGCACCCATTCCTCCCCACACCCCGAAGCATAGGAGATTTCTTATTGCTCAGCAACCTTGCCAACAATCAGTGTTGTCAGGCACTTAATTATTTTTATAAGTTTCCTGCTGTTGGTCAATCTAGTCTCTCTCTCCAAGGAACCCAACCTCATAGAATCTCCTGGCAAGCTTTTGTAAATATGCCTGGAGTATATCTCCTTCTTAGTGGAAATGCTAGGTCAAGGTACAGTAAATACTGATAGCTGTGGCCAAATATTCCTCCCCAAGAGGTCCTCAGTCAATGTTCCCACAGTAGAATATGGGAGCCTATTTCTCCCACATCTTCAACAACATTGGCTGTCATCAAATACTAAGTCAATGTCATAGGTATTTCACTTTTGTTTTGATTTGATTTATCTAGTTATTAGCAAGTTTTAATATGTATTCATTTGGATTTAATGGCTGACACTGTTTTTTCTTTAAACACTGTCAGCTCTTATCTTTTGCTCATTTTCATACTGGATTGTCGTTTTTTTTTTTCTTATTAACTTATACAGGCTTTTCATCACTTAAGGAAATTAGTCCTTTGCTGCCATATGTTGTTGTAAATATCTTTTTTCATTTAATACCAGTCTTTAGACCTTTCCAGGCTACTTTTATTCCATAAAAAATTGTGTATTTAAAATGACCAACTGTTTGCTTTATGGGCTCTAGGTTTTTATATCCTTCTTAGGAAGGCCTTTTCCAACCTGGACTCATGCTTTTTTTTTTTTTTTTTTTTTGAAATTCTATGGTTTATTTTATGTTCAACTCCTTGACATGTGTTAAATCTTTGATAATTTGGGGTTAAGCCTTTGAGGCACCAAAAAGGAAGGAATGCAGCAAGAACCCAGCTTTTCCTTGCTAACAGTTTGTCCGTGGATCCATGTTTTTCCTCCTTGTTTAAAATGTCACCTATATCAGAAAATAAAATGCCATATGTATTTGGGTCTATTTTGGGATTCTCTATTTTGTTTCCCCGATGTCTATTTTTTCCTCCCAGTATTAAAGCAGTTTTAAATTTTGCTCACTGCCTGGGTTTTACTGAGCAAAGGCATTTTTTTTTTCCTTCACCAAAAAGTCAAAGCCAAACATAGACACAAAACACACAGGTACCAGGAGTGCATCTTTGCAAGGTTGTGTGGGACAAAGGTTACTGTGTGGCCACTGGCACAGAGGGCAGTGGGCTGTAGGTCCCCGGGGCACAAAAGTATAATGATCTGGTAGATTCTTGATTGGTAAGAAATTCTGGGTACACACAAAACTGCAAGTTAGGCAAATAATACATATTAGGTCCAATATCTTGGGGCAAAGTCTGATTTCGTTTGAAATAGCAGCATATCTAGTGACTAGTTGATTAGTTATCTCTGTTTAAATGGTTAACAGTGCAACCAAGCTGGAGGTATCTGGTTTCCCGTGGTGGTGGGAAGGAGGTGAACCGTGACCTACTTCACAGGAATGGGAACTGATGTAGTGAAATTCTGGCTGTTTTATACCCTCAAGAAATGGCTCTGTTTTCTGGAAAGAACACAATATACGTTATTTTTAAATAAATAGCCTTTAAATAACACAATATACTTTATTTTTACTATTTTGAATGGCCAGCTCTCTCGAATGCATGATAGCCACCCCTCTCTTATTTCCAAGATTTTCGCTACCAGAGTTCAGGCACGATTGTTAAATCAGTCCTCTAGGACAGGCAAGCAGGAGTTCCCAGTACCACCTGATCCCTTCTGTCCTTTCCTGGAGCAACCGCTTTTGGACTCTTTCTGTATTTGATTTTCCTGATGGTTGCCTCCTTACCTCTGTATATGATGCGTGTGCTGCTTCTTGGTATATCAATTTTAGACGTTGCTTCTTGACGATACACCATGACCATCGATTCTCATCACCCCGTACCCACCCCCTCTCCACCCTGTACAGTTACATACTCTTCCTCCACCGTCCATGATCGCCTGGGTGCCCTGTGTTCCTGCCCCCTCTGCTGGGGCTCCTTGTGCCCTTCCTTGTCAGGCCACTCTTCGGGATCCTGGCTCTGCAGGACACCCCTCCCCAGGGCTTGCTGGTCCCTGGACATTCCTGGAAATTCTGCCGTGGCCGGATTGCAAGTCCTGTGTGCCTCCCCCCACCCTGCTGAATGTTCAGGCGCTGGGGCCCGACTGCTCCTGCTTCTCTCTCCTCCTCTTTGCTGGTGCCCTCACTTCACCCGTGAGGTTAGGCTCTGGCCCATCGACATTTTTCTAACCTTTGTCCCCAAGGCTCTGCTTGGGCTTAAGATCCATTTTGCACATGTGCAGGCCCTTCTGGTGTTCAGCGCTTGGGGAGTGATCTCATCTCAGAAGGAATCTGCTTGGCTAACTTAGCTTCGTGCTCAGATGCGGGAGGTGGGACAGGCAGCAGCCCGGGCTTCCCTGGTGACACTGGACTGTCATCGATCGTGTGGGAACACCTGTGGAAGACAGGGAGGTGGGCGGCTGTGAGAACACAGCCACAGATACTTGATGGGCTATACTACTGCAGCCCCTCCGAGCGCTGGACGGGTGTGGGGTCCTAGGTTGGATGTGGGAGGGGCACCAGGTAGGGTTCCCAAGGGGGGCTCCCAGGGCACACCTCCTTTCTAGGGCCAGGAGGCCTGCTCTAAAGGCCATGGTGAGCCATTCCCAGGAGTTATAGAAGGATCAGAAGGTGATGCTGTCATAAAGGCCAAGGTGGGCCCACGCAGCCTCCAAGGGACTCACGGTTTAGGAGGCGAGAGAGACTCGTAAATAAGTAATGACAGCACAGGAACTAAATGCTCTGTGAGGATGCTTGGACAGTGCAGACTCAAAGCACCCGACCAGCTCTCTCCCCTACTTTCTCCTGCCTCAGGTGGTAGAAGCCCAAGGCTTGCAAAACCAGTTTTCTGGAACCTCCTTTCCGGGCCAGCTTCAGTATATGGGAGTGGTTGATACTCAGCAAAAAGAGGAGTAACATTTATTGCCTCTGGGAGGAACTGGTGGCTGGAATGCAGGCGGGGAAGGAGAGGCCTTCCACCTGTGAACATTTTGAATGTGATACCTCTGGTACTTACCCATATGTGTAAACATTCTTTAAAAAACAGCCAAGAATTACCAAAAACACTTTCAAAGTGTCAGGTGGGGGGGACCTCAAAAGGGGAGGCAGTGTTGCGGAAAGGAAGAGCTGAATGAACAGACTCAGGGTCCAGGCCCCGTGCAAGATGATCAGGGGAGACAAGTTACCCGCAGGCACCTTTTCTGCACCAGTGTAGACGGGGTGTGAAGGGGATCATGAGTGGTTACTGAGGCAGGTGCTCTGTGTTGCTGCACATTCCCACTGCTCTGTGTGCATGCATGTTTGCACAGGCAGGGGTGTGCCCGCATGTACACACATATGTTTGCAGCGCACAAGCGCACACATGTGCATATATGTCTGCACACACAGGTGTTTGCACATGTAGGTGTGCACAGGTGTATGTGTTGCATGTATATTTGCACGTGTATGTGCATGTTTGCACACATATGTGTATGTATACCTATGTTTGCACATGTAGGGGTACGCATGTGTTTGTGTGTGAACACACATTTGTGCATGTGCAGGAGAGTGTGTGTGTGTGTGTGTGTGTGTGGTTAACAACCACTGACAGCTCAGTGCCCATGTGTATTAATGAATCAGGAGTCACAAAATGATGATATTCTAATCCAATCCCTCCTTCCTTACTTGTAGTTTGAATATGTCTATTAAAAGAAACTTCCTTCTACTATTTGGTTCCCTAATGGATCAGTTCCTACAGGAAAGGCAGAACACATGTCTGATTCTTTCCCTTTATTTACCATTTCTCAATAATATGTTCTTCCCTTATCATCTACTGAAGGTGATCAAATAGGGTTTTAATTTTTTTATTTTTTTTATTTTTTTAAAAAGATTTTATTTATTTATTTGACAGAGATCACAAGTAGGCAGAGAGGCAGGCAGAAAGAGAGAGAGAGGAGGAAGCAGGCTCCCTGCTAAGCAGAGAGCCTGATATGGGGCTCCATCTCAGGACTCTGGGATCATGACCTGAGCCGAAGGCAGAGGCTTTAACCCACTGAGCCACCCAGGCGCCCTGATCAAATAGGGTTTTTAAAAAGTAGTTTAAACCCATGGATCTAAACGTATTTGATGCTTTTCAGTTGATTGCAATTATTGTTCTTATTACTTCCTCACCAATGAATGTCCCCTGAATCCCGTTTATACACCCTAATGGTCATTTTCCATGAGGTGTTACACAGTCACTATTATCTTTCCTGCCTCAGACCTGGAATCAGCCATTTCTTCAAGAAGCCATGGTTTGTTTCTTTGTTTCTTTCTTTCTCTCTCTCTCTTTCCCCCTCCTCCTCCTCCTTCTTTTTCTTCTTTTTTTTTTTTTGTAAAGTAGGCTCTATACTCAGTGTAGAGCCCAACGTGGGGCTTGAACTCACAACCCTTGAGATCAGGACCTAAGTTGAGATCAAGGGTTGGTTGCTTAACGGACTGAGCCACTCAGGTGCCCCAGCCATGGTTTCTTTTAATGGTAAAAATATTTCAGGACCAGAAATGCTCAATATTCAGGCCTGGGTGGCTCAGTGGGTTAGAGCCTCTGCCTTCATCTTGGGTTGTGATCTCGGGGTCCTGGGATGGAGCCCCGTGTCTGGCACTCTGCTCAGCAGGGAGCCTGTTTCCCCCTCTCTCTGCCTGCCTCTCTGCCTCCTTGTGATCTCATCTGTCAAATAAATAAAATATTAAAAAATTATTTCAGGACCACAATATTGGCACTAGATGTGTTCACTGATACCGAGTTGACCATTTTTTCTTGTTTTTTTTTCAGTGGACAGAGCAAGGGAATATTTTAGATAAAATAGCTTACAAGTTACTACTGATACTTCTCTTTTTCAAATGCAGTGTCACCAGGATTTTAACTTAGCCTCTTGTATTTGTGTCGCCTTTCTTTGTCACCAAGAGCCCTGTTTCTCAGGAATGGTGGGATAATAGAGTCATGTGACATAATCACTCATTTGCTGTTCATATACTTCATATATGAGTCTTGCTCTCAGTCAAGTTTTGGTAACCATTTCAGCCTGATCTCAACAATACTGTAAGGAATTAAGGGAGACGTCTTTATTCATGCCTTGAACACAGTAGAAAATAGATTTTCCTGCCTCCTGAGCCAGTATGTGGGTAGCATCCTGGGATTTGGGGAAGTGGATTGGACCAGTAGAAGTGGCCAGTGGCGAGCTGTGACAGCCCATGACGGAATGGAGATGGTTGGTCTAGAATTGGGTGATATAGGAAATGGGACAAAACTTCTTCCCAAATATACTGTATGGAAACTCTTTATTATATAGGTGAGGGCTCTTGAACCAGTGACACTTGGATTTCAGTTACAGTCAGCATTTTGCTGTCGGTATTTGCCAAACAGTGACCCGACATGTCACTTAGTCCTGACCACCGTGTGGGTTCACATACTTTATACCCAACTGCCACCTGATTCTCACGAAGCACTCTTACTTATATTCTCTCATTCAAGGGTCACATCCCACTCAGGAACTCTTCTTTCTTCTGGGTGGGGGGACTGGAAGCCCCCCATCAATGCGCAGGGGCCTCGGGAACACCCCCAAAACATGGAGGCATTTGCGTTCTATTCCTGGGGTTTGCTGCTGTCTCTCAAGGAGAAAACAAAACGTGCCCTTCCTCTCCCCCACTTCTCCTCAAAATTTTATTCTTACTTAGCCAACCTTTCCCCGCCTGGAAGGAGAGAAGACACTCTTGTCTGATGCAGGATGAAGAGTGGGGGAATCTCCTTGGGTTTGGCTTTTCGGCATATTTATGGAGTTACATGCCAGTAAGCTGCATTTTCTTTTTCTTTCTTTCTTTCTTTTTTTTTAAAAGATTTTATTTATTTATTTGACAGAGCAAGAGAGCACAACCAGGGGGAACAGTAGAAAGAGAGGGAGAAGCAGGCTCCTTGCTGGGCTGGAAGTCACACGTGGGGGCCCAATGCCAGGACCTGAGCGAAGGCAGACGCAGAACCATCTGAGCCACCCCAGCGCCCCTGAGCTGCATTTTCTAAATAAATCTACATTTAGGATTAGCCCTAAAATAAACGGATTTTTGAAGAGGGGCAGACAGCAAAGGCGTGGTGGCTGGCATGCTCCCGGAGTTACTAAGGATGTTTTACAATAGGCTTCATTTTGAGGAAGACAGGGGAAGAAGAAAACTCTCCATGGACAGCCATGGCAGAGTCTGGGGTGCCATTCTAGGACACAGGGAGACTGCACAGTTGCCCTTCTCAGAGGAGGGACAGTACGGAGGGCTTTGGAGGGAAGGCCCCTTCTGTCTGCTCGCGCTGCTCCAACTTCAGGGCCCCCATTTATGTCCTCCGTGGAAGATCGTATCATCTGGAAAACTCAGAGTGACGCCACTCAGGACATTTGGGAAGGTGACATAAAGCAAGCCGGCAGCCTTTCATCATGCAGGGCTGCTGGCCCCCAGCCCGGCTGGTGACATGCTGAAGCCAGGGGAACCCTGTCACCCGCCGTGCTCAGCTTCCACGCAACACAGGACTTAGAGGTTTGCGGGAGGAGCAGCTTCCGCCTTCCCACGCTGGGGGTTGCCAGCAGAGGCAGCAAGCAGGGCAACTGGGAGAACAGGAACCCAGCGTCGTGACAGGGAAAACGGAAGCCTTCTGAAAGGAAAGAGGGACTAGGGAAAGAAAGAGGACCCCGGAACGTGGAACGTGGGAGAAGACTGGAGTGTTGGCAGAGAGCTTCCAAGAGCGTCAAGGATGAAGTCAGGGCGCTCCCGCGAAACAGAGTCGCTGTCACTCTCTGCCACCTCGTGGCCACTTTATCACTTCCCGTCAAACGCTCCACCGTCTCACTCCCTGGATATTCTTGATGTTGCCTGTCCCCCCGCACCTTTGAAAGTCGCTTGGGTTGTGCCCACGAGCAGTGCCTAATTTCAGTGGTGGATCTCTTCCCTACCCCCCACCCCCACCCCTTGTGTCCTCGGCAGCGCCGAAGGACCTGATCGGGCGTACTGGCAGCTGTGGGGGAGAGGGATGGGGAGCAGACGGGGAACTCCTGCGTCTCTTCGTCTTTGCTGCTGTTGCTGATGCTAAGAGGGTCGCAGAGGAACTCCTGTAGGGGAATTTCCAGCATCCTGACGACGGCTCATATCCATCCTTTTACTGTAGTAGAGATGAAAACAAATTCTGATATTTTCCCTATAGTTTAACCTTGCTGGACACCCAAGGACAAGAAAGTGATGAGAGAAAAATCTAAAGGCATCTTTGATTTTTTTCTCAGTCAATATGACTGTATGTAAACTTTGTTTAAACCCAAAGCCTGATTTATGGCCCACTGTGCACACACTGTACATCTTTGTGAATAGTAGCCTGGAGGAAAACCATCTTGTCCTTGAGATACTGATCAGTGCTCCTACTCCCCTGCATTCCTTTACAATAAAACTCACAATGTCTGCCTTACAATGTCTGCCTTTATGCTAATCTATAGACTTTGGAGCTTTTACAAGATGTCAAGAGTATACAAAGTCCTCTAAAAACTCTTAATTCTCCAGACCACCTCCTGTGGAGAGTGTGTTTCCTGGGCAGCTGTCCTAACTTGGGCTTAAATAAAACTCTGTTTCTTAGTTTTAGAGATTCTAAAAGATTTGATGATTTGGTATCAACAAAGAAGTAACGAGAAGTAGCCATGCTTCACTGTCCATATACAAAGACTGATTCTGTCAGAGATGCTCACACTGCTGTGGGTTTGAGAATCATGGCTTGGTAACAGTGATACTTCATACGTATATAGCACTTCCAATGCCAGGTCCTACTTTAAGTACTTTGTATTATTGACCTATTTATTTATTTATTAAAGATTTTATTTATTTATTTGACAGAGACACAGCAAGAGAGGGAACACAAGCGG